>NC_051331.1:1288126-1491035 GCF_015220235.1 Choloepus didactylus | reverse complement strand
TCCTTAGATGCCCCTTGGGAATCCCAGTCTCCTCAGGTTGAAGATCACTGTCACTGGGAAAAAGCAGAAGCAGAGAGAGTGGGGAAGTTCTGCGGTTCTCCGGTCCTGTCACCACTTCCGGGCCCAAAACTGCTCCTTCCTGCCGTTCCCTCCCCCCAGTCTGAGGAACATCGGAAAGTGGGGCAGTACCAGGGGCCCCAGAGCAGCCGTGCTTCTGGGACAGCCGCAGGGGGCCAAGAGGACCCCACAGGGCTTCCTGGAGGAGGCGGTCCGGGCAGGGACGGGGAGGGAGGGGGGCGGGGGAGATGGTGGCCCTCCATGTGAGTCTCCAGCTGTGACCTCGATAAGGGTAGAAACACCACCCCACGTGTGAGTGGGGTCCTCCCTGCTCACACACCTGCTGTGGCTCCCCAGCCCCCACCCTGGCCCCACCTGGCTGTATCCCACCACTTCCTCCCCCCACAGAGCCCCTGACCAGCCATGTGCGTCTTGCTGTCCTCAAAACATTTCCTCTGGACCCTCACCTCTATAAATACCACTGGGAGTGCCTCCTCTTCCAGGCAGCCCTCCCTGCTTTCTCTCAGGGCACCACCCAATATCAGTCCCTCCCTGTGTCCCAGCCCCCACCACAAGGGGCTGGGGGCATCTGTGTCCAGCTCTGGGTGCCCTCCTCCTGTCCCCTCTTTGATGTCTTACCATGGGGTGCTCCGACATCTGGGGCAGGGGAAAGGGGCATGGCAAGGGCAGAGGGTGCTGGGGCGGCAACCACAATGGCAGCAACCTCCCAGCCTTCAGGTGGGCAGCACCCACCACGGGCTGAGCCCCTGAGCCTCCATGCATCCTTGCAAGCCCTCATTCCACGTAGGGTGATTGCTGAGACCCCCAAGGGCTGGCACTGTGTGTGTATGGGGTGGGGGGCAGCCTACAGGGCGGGCCCACTCAGGGGCACACTGCCTTGGGTTCAAATCACTCTCTTAATCTCCAACTGGGGCCTGTAGCCCCTGGGTGCCTCCAAACTCAGTTTCCCCATCTGTGAAAGGGGGCAGGCAATGGCATCTCCCGGCTGGGGCTCTCAGAGGGGGGACTAAGGGCCAGGAGTTGGTCCCAGGTCTTGCACCCCAGTTCCCCACCCACCTCTCATCCTGGCCTGGGCTCCCCTGTGCCCCGTCCCTGCTGTGCCAGCTGGGGACACTGCCTCTTTGTCCCTGCCGTGGTGACCTCATGGCTTGCTGGGCGCCTGACCCTGGCTGGCCCTCGGCTGCTCGGGGCCGGCTCCTCGGAGGAGGGGCTGAGCCATAGGCAGCCCCCACCCGGCCGGGCCTCAGTTTCCCCCTGAGGCCTTCTGCTGGGAGAGCCCCTCACCCCACTACTCAGCCCCTTGGACTCCTCCACGGACATTTTTAAAAATCAAGATGAAATTCACATAAGCTAAAACTAACCATTTTAGAGGGGACAGTTTGGTGCGTTTAGCAGTCTCCACGTGGCACAGCTGACACCCCCTCTGCACAACACACCCATCCCCCACAGGCGCCCCCCAGCAGCACCCACACCCCACCCTCCCCCCCAGGCCCCCAGCAACCCCCAACCCGCTCTCTGTCTGGGTGGATTTGCCTGCTCTGGACATTTCCTATAAATGGAGTATTTTGTGTCTGGCTCCTTTTGCTGAGATAACCTTTTTGAGGTTCATCCACGTTGTCGAAAATCTCCGGGTCTCCCCGTGAGTCATGGGGAGGGGACCCCGGGGACCTGAGATGGGGAAAGGGGGGCACGAATCCCTGCAGGAGCCGGGACCCAGGGTGCGCCCAGGCCGGACTTTGGAAACGCAGAGAGGCCCCCGTCTCCAGGCCTGACGCATGGGTTTGCTGACGTCAAAGACCCAGTGGACGCCGGGGGCTCGGGCCGGGTGCCCCCGCTGGGCCGCTGCGGCGGGGCACGCGACAGGGCGGGCTCGCCTGGGGATGGGCTTGTGGCAGGGTGAGGCCAGGGCCCCCAGCCCACTTCCTGGGTTTCTCTTTCGCTTTGATTCTTCCCGGGAGGGGCTGTGACACCTTCCAATTTCCTTGGGTCTTACTTTTGATCTTCCTCGCTCGGCGTCAACGTGTTCCGGGGCGGGGACGGCGCAGCGGGGCTCCGCCGGCAGCGCAGGAGTTCGCCGCGGCAGCCGCGCTCCGCGTGGACCCGATGGCGCTGCCGGGGGCTCGGCTGGTGGCCCCGCTCCTCCTGCTTCTCCTCCCGGGGCCGGGCGGTGAGTGACCCCCTTTCGGGCGGGGAGCGCGAGAGGGCGGGAGGGCCGGGGCTGGCTCGCACCCTCCGCGCAGGTGTCTTTCCATCTACTAAATGGGCACCTCTGCGGTGGCAGCCTTGCTGGGCTCCGGGATCAGACTTGGGCCGCGTCCTCCGAGCCTCGGCTTTCCCTTCTGTGGAATGGACCGACTCCTTCCACCTCCCGCAGCCCAGCGGGAAAACCGCCAAGTGAGGCAGGAGCCTGGGGGTCTTTATGATTTGCAATTTCGGTGACCTCTTTGAATGCCAGGCTTTTAAGAATCCTAATCCTAATTTTTACCAGTTTATCATTAATAAGTTATTACACTATTAAAAACAAGAACAAGTATGTATGTAAGATATATATAGTTTAGACATTATATATGTAGTTTTATGAATATCTACTCTCCTTTCATGGAGTCAAGGGAAGGGGCTGCCCCTGGGGAGGGCTGGGTTTCGACTCTAACCCAGCTCTGCTGTGTGACCTCTTGCAACTTCTTCAGCTCTCCGTGCCTCAATTTCCCACTCTGTAAATTGGGGTTTGACAGGGCGCTGCCTTGTCACTTGACTTGATGAGTTGGAGACTTGCAAAGTGCTGGGAGCAGGGCCGGCCACACCACGAGTTCCCTGGGCCAGGAGGGGCTGGGGAGCAGCGGTGAGGATGGGGGCAAGGGACACCCAGGTTCTTTGGAGGATGAAGCAGCAGGCTTGTCATCTCCCTGTTCTTTCCTTCTGGAGTGACCTGTCCCTAGGGGCCCCCAACTACAGTTTTTGGTCTCCACTTCTAAGGGCTAATGGGTGGGAAGTCGGTCTAAGAATTCACAGATGGTTGGGTGCATGGATGGATGGGTAGATGGATGGATGGAAGGGTGGGTGGAAGGGATGAAGGATGGATGGGTGAATGGATGGAAAGAAAGATGGATGGATGGATGGATGGAAAGATAGATGGATGGGTGGATGGATGGATGGATGGGTGGGTGGGTGGATGGATGGATGGATGGATGGATGGATGGGTTGATGGATGGATGGATGGATGGATGGATGGGTTGATGGATGGATGGATGGATGGATGGGTTGATGGATGGATGGATGGATGGATGGATGGAAAGATGGAAGGAAGGAAGGATGGATGGTTGGATGGGTTGATGGAGGGATGGATGGGTGGATGGATGGGTGGATGGATGGATGGATGTGTGGATGGATGGGTTGATGGATGGGTTGATGGATGGGTTGATGGATAGATAGATGGATGGGTTGGATGGATGGATGAGTAGGTGGATGGGTTGATGGATGGGTTGATGGATGGACAGATGGATGGATGGATGGGTGCATGGATGGACGGATGGATGGATGGATGAATGGAAGGATGGATGGGTTGATGGATGGATGGATGGGTGGATGGATGGAAAGAAAGATGGGTGGATGGATGGATTGATGGAAAGATGGAAGGAAGGAAGGATGGATGGTTGGATGGGTGGATGGATGGGTGGGTGGATGGATGGATGGGTTGATGGATGGATGGATGGGTGGGTGGTGGGTGGATGGATGGAAGGATGGATGGGTGGGTGACTAGATGCGTGGGTGGGCAGGGGGTCAGATGTTCAGTTGGCTGTAGACCCACAGGCCGACCCCTCTCCCCACACAGAACGTTAACACCTGCTTTGCCTTTGCAGCCGGAGCCTGTAGAAGCAGCGGGTGTTGTTTTCAGGACCCACCATATCCGGATGCAGACTCAGGTTGGGGGCTGTCCCTGGGAGGGAGGGTCTCCCTGGGGTCTGACTGTCCCCATCCTCAGCCTCCCTCAGCTCCACCGGCCCAGCTGGAAGACCCAGCTCTGTCCAGGGCCCCGGGCGCCCCGACCCTGGCCTGCAGCCACCCTCCCTCACGGGGCCTGTGGTGGCCTGGAGTGGCCGCTGCTGTCTGAGCCCATCTCCTCTCTGCTAAGGGGAGGGAATGTGGGGGCAGCTGCCAAGCATTTGAAGTCCCCCCAGGCGGGTATGTCTGGACCACCTTGGCTTGCACCCAGCAAAGGGCCCGGAGCAGACGCTTCATCCTTCTGTACAGTGACTATTTCCCGAGCAGACATTGTGTGCAGCAATGGTCCTAGACTTGTGGGGTTTAGCAGGAGCCCGGCGTCCTCCTGGTCACAGCCTGGCAGGGGGACAGCTAGGCAGGTTCCTTCCCTGCTGTGGGAAATCAGAGCAGGGGTGGATGGAGAGGGGCTCGGTGGTCAAGGAGGGACCCCAAGGGAGAAGCCGGAATGTCAAGTTCTGGGCTTTCCAGCCAGTGGGTACAGCACGCGCAGAGGGCCCAGGGTGGCCGTGGGCTGGCCTGTCTGAGGACGGCGAGGAGCTGGAGCGGAGACAAGGCAGGCACTCGGGGTGCAGGGCAGATGCTGGGAGACCGAGGTGACCCCGGATTCCATGAGGGTTGTGCAGCTCTGTCCCAGCTTGTCGGTCCCACCGAGGCCGGTTCTCGGACATCTGGGGTCTCTCTCAGGTGCGGCCACAGGCCCCCGGGATCTGAGCTGCTATAGGGTTTTCAGTGCCGGCTACGAGTGCTCCTGGAGGTACGAGGGCCCCCCGGCCGGGGTCAGCCACTTTCTGAGGTGCTGGTAAGGACCCTGCCCCGCTCTCCAAACCCTCCTCCGCCCTCCTACCGCCCCTTGTGCTCTCAGCTGTGGCAGGGCCACTGCTCCTCCCTGGGCCTTGGGTGTGTCCCCCGAGAACGGCGGGCGGGGGCACCGCCTCAGTCATTCATCCATCATTCCCTTCTTCCCTCCCTCTGTGGTGGCTCAGCCGGGGGAGCTCAGGGTCCCCCAGACCCCTCAGTGCCAGGCCAGCCCCCGAGGAACCCCCAGGCTGTAGTGGGGGGCAGGGAGCAGAAGGGGCAGGAAAGGATCCCGGGACGTGATGCACAATTTCTGCCTTGGACATTGAGACTGGGGTCCACTAGGACCCCGGACTCGCCGCCAACACACCCCCCTTTCCGCAGCCTCCGCCCTGGGCGCTGCTGCTACTTCTCCGCGGGCTCGGCCACCAGGCTGCAGTTCTCCGACCAGGACGGCGTGTCCGTGCTCTGCACCGTCACGCTCTGGGTGGAGTCCCGGGTCGTGAACCGCACCGAGAAGTCGCCAGAGGTTACTCTGCAGCTCTACAGCCTGGGTCAGCACCTCCCTGGGGACGTTCTCCTCCACCCTGGGGGGATCCTGCCAGCTGGGGAGGGGCTGGGAGCTGCCAGCTGTTGTCCCCTCAAGCATTGTTGTGTGAGGCAGTGGCTTTCTCGGGCCCCTTACCGATCCCCCATTGCTGAGCACTTAGGTTGTTCCCGGTTTGCCCCTAATACCCGCCAGGCTGTGGGGCCCTGTGGAGTCGTGACGCGACTACGTGCATTTAGCATCCTGTTTTCACGCAACAAGGCTCCTGCCTGGGGCTGAGGTTGGGGTGAGATGAGGAGGGGCATCCACCTCAGAAACAAAATTTAAGGGGGCACCAAAAAGCTCAGGCATCAACACAAACAATATTTTAACACCCCCTTTTTAAATATCAAAATGAATGCTAAAAAAATCCATGACAAACTATCAAAAATCTAAATAATGATAGCACCCGACCCTTTACTTGCACAGCCTCGCCTGCCTGCACCATCCTAATCCTTGCCCTGCCTGATCACAAGGAGCCTAAATTCTAGTGGGGTCGATGGAGAAGGCGTGGGCGTTCCACATGGGGGACACCTCTGCAGGGTCATGAGCTCCTGCTGGGGAATCAGGGAAGCTTCTGGAAAGGCTTCAGCAGGGAGAGAAGTGGGGACAGGTGTTCCAGCCTGGGGGCTCAGCATGTGCAAAGCCCTGAGGCTGAGGCATCAGGCGTGGTCCGATCAAGGTGCAGAAAGCATGCCAGACCTCTCTTAGGTCCGGCTCCATGACATAAATCCAAAGAATTATCAAGTCCATTCGCAAGTTTCCCCAGTCCCCCTCCAGAAAAACAGAATCCCTTACACTCTCGTCAGCCATTTACACGTGTCCATCTCACCGCAGCTTTGCCAGCAATGGGTTTTAATGTTTTCGAGCTCTCTGTGACAATGGGAGTCCTGCGTACGACATTTGTCTGTCGGAACCAGGAACCCCAGATCTGCAGGGGCGCCCATCCTTCACATTTGGGGATCCGCCTTGGGCAGGGCCGCCTCACTGATGCCCTCACTGGTGCCTCCCCCCACCCCCGCCTCTGCTTCCAGTCAAGTATGACCCTCCCCTGGGGGACATCATGGTGTCCGAGGCCGCGGGGCAGCTGCGGTTGGAGTGGGAGACCCCAGCCCGCCAGGACGGGGCCGAGGTGCAGTTCCGGCACCGGACGGCCGGCAGCCCATGGAAGTGGGTGAGTTTGTTCCCCAGGCAGAGAGGGTGGACGTGGGTTTCCCCCAAATCACCCTGCCCCCCAGCCAGTCCCAGCATCTGTCACTGGGATCTGGATCCGACCATGACCTCCCCTGCTCACACATCCTCCATGGCTCCCACTTACTGTGAGGAGGAGCCCCTCACCCGCAGCTCCTCTCGGCAGCTTCCTGCTTCCTCTGGACCCACTGAAGGCCCCGGATTTCCAGGCCCCCTGCCTCTGCCCCTGCAACTCCACCCTGGCCCCCGGCTCCAGCTCAGGGGCCGCCTCTCCCAGGAAGCTGCCCTTCCTCGCATTCATTCATTCATTCACTCATTCTTTAACTACTCTCAGTCCCCCCACCCCCAGTGCTCCAAGGCTGGGCAAAGCTGAAGCCCCAGACTCATGTCCCCCCCAGCCTCAGTTTCCCCAGCTTGCAAGTGGGCACAAGACGGGTCAGGGGCAGGGGATGCGGGATGGCTTTTGGGGAAGGGCCTCTCCTGATGCTTCGCTTCGGACCCCCTGCTGCCCACTGCTGGGAACGGGGGGTTGTGCGGACGTGTCCGAGCCCTGCCTTCAGGTTTCGGGGTCTTGACCCAGAGCGGGGCCTGAGGGTCACGGGGAATTCAGTAACTTCCCGAGGAATCACCAAACTGCTTCCCACAGCGGCCACCCCATTTTCCACGCCGGCTGGCAACTTCCCCAGCACTGGTTTTCCTTTTTAAAAATAACAGCCATTCTGATGGGGATGCGGTGTACGGCCCTGTGGTTGAGTGTCCAAATTCCTTTTATCCAGGATGAAAAATACGGATTAGATGAGGGTCTGCGGTTAGTTCTTTGCCATGTATTTTACTTAGCTTTTCCTTAATAGTAGAGTAGAGGAAATTTTGCCTACAAACAGGCAGAAAGAATTAACACCTAACTTTTCAAAGGAAGAAGTCAGAGCTACAACTTGGAGTTCAGAGTTTGGGGAATTTTTTTTTCTTGACGTAGGCGCTCTCATGTTGACTTTGATTTGCATTTGCCTAATGATTAATCTAGAGTAACTTTTTAAATATACTTTTATTTTGGAGTTCTGTTAGATTAACAGAAGATGTGCACAGACAGTAGAAAGCATCCTGCACCCGGCTTACCCGGTTGTCGAGCTTGTACATTTCTACGCTGCATTTGTCACAATTAAGCAGTTAACACTCGGATGTTCCTCTGAACTAAACTCCAGGCTTTATTTGGAGTTTTCCACGAATGTCCTTTTCCTGTTCCTGGATCCAACCCAGCGTCCCAGGTTGCGTGTAGTAAAACAGATTTTTAAACCTGCAAGTAGCTCGGGTTCTTCACTGCCGAAATGTAAAACGATGTTGTGACTGTGAGCTGCGATCTCGTTCCAGGGCAGCTGTGGACCTCAGGGAGACGCCGGCTTAGGTGAGGACAATGATAAGAAATCAGCATTAATTGAGCACCTACTGTGTGCTGGGTCCAGCGCTAAGTTCTTTTCCTGCCTGTCACTCCACCCTGTAGCTCAGGATTGGATTATTCCCATTTCACAGGTGAGGAAATGCAGGCTCGGGGTGAGAAGCCGTTGGCCAAGGTCATGGCCTCAGGGAGTGGCTGGGCTGGGATTTGAACCCCAGCCAGGTACAGAGATGTCCCTGCTGTGGCCCCAGAGCCTAGCACATGACCCTGCACACAGTCGGTGCTCAATAAGTGCACAGTGGTTAACTGACCAGTGTTGAGACCTGTGCAGTCAATGCTCAATAAGTGCACGGTGATTAACTGACCAGTGCCGAGACCTGCACCCAGCCAGCGCTCAATAAGTGCACAGTGCTTAGGTGACCAGTGCCGAGACCTGTGCACAGTCGATGCTCAATAAGTGCACAGTGGTTAACTGACCAGTGTTGAGACCTGTGCACAGTCGATGCTCAGTAAGTACACAGTGCTTAACTGAGCAGTGCCGAGACCTTTACCCAGTCGGTGCTCAATAAGTGCACAGTGGTTGAGCAGTGCTGAGACCTGTGCACAGTCAATGCTCAATAAGTGCACAGTGGTTAACTGACCAGTGCCGAGACCTGTACCCAGTCGGTGCTCAATAATTGCACGGTGGTTAACTGAGCAGTGCCGAGACCTGTAGCCAGTCAGTGCTCAATAAGTGCACAGCGGTTAGATGACCAGTTCCTATCCCTGGGCGCCCTGGTGTGCCGCAGCCCTGGGACCTGATGCTGGGCTGCCTCTCCCCAGAATCCTGCCTCAGCCACCTGGACGCGGACCTGGCCCAGGAATTCCAGCTGCGACGGCGACAGCTCGGGCACCAGACTCCAGGGGGTCCCTGGAGCAGCTGGAGCAGCCCCGTGTGTGTCCCTGCTGGTGAGAGCACTCTTGGCCACAGGAATGGGGGGAGGGGGCATTAGAAATAAGGTGGCAGGTGTTAGAAATAAGGTGGCAGATGTTAGAAATAAGGTAGTGGCTAGAAATAAGGCGGCGGGTATTAGACATAAGGTGGTGGGCGTTAGAAATAAGATAGTGGGTGTTAGAAATAAGGCGGCGGATGTTAGAAATAAGGCAGCAGGGGTTAGACATAAGGCAGCGGGTGTTAGAAATGACTACTGATCTTCAGAGCTGAGATTGGGCTGTAGCTGGGGCCCTGCTGTGCCCACTTTGGGGTTTTATTGAGTTTCATTGAGTGGGAACCACTGGCTGAGCCTCTTGGGTGCTGCCCGCAACCCCAGGCAACAGGGACATGAGAAAAGGGGTTTCAAAGCAAGTCGAAAATATGTCTGTGTTCAGAGAAAAGACTTGAAGTCCCCAAATCACAATGTCAGTTTCTCCTGGGGGTGTGTGCGCACATGAGTTTTTCAGTTTTCTGTGTGAGGCTCCCTGAGTGAATTTCCCGTTTAAATGTGGCACATCCATCATTTTAAAGAAGAAAATAATTTCTCTGTCTTTCTCTTCTGATTCATCCAGTTGGCTTTGCTCTCTGGCAGCCACACACGGCATGGATGGGCGGGAGTGGCCATGTCACTAGGGCGTGCGGTTTCCACGTGACAGAAGTCGCTGGAGCCCAGGGGGCCCCAGAGCTGGGGATGGGGTGACCCTCAGCTTCTGTCCCCGATCCCGGGACCTCCAGTTCCAAGTGCCTTGTCGGCTGCGAAATAACCACAAGAGTTGGTTTCATTTACCACAATTTCAAAAGATGGAAAGAAAGGGGTATAGACCTAAAATGAGCCATTTTCCCTGATTTTGGAGGTGTATGCCCATGAGCACCCCCTGTTCCGTGGGTGAAGCAGGGGACGGCCCAGGACCCGGGGCTGCAGCACGGCACCCCCCGTCTCATTGCAGCACACCCCCCGCAGCCCGAGGTGACCTTCTCGGTGGAGCCGCTCGACCCGGACGGGAGGAGGCAGCTGACTCTGCATGGGCAGGTCGGGGCCCTCACAGGGCTTTTGGGGGTCCCCGAGGTCAGGGGATGAGCGAGGGGGAGACGAGATGTGGAGGCTGCAGGGATCGGGCAGAATGCGGGTTTAACTCTGATGGCAATGGGGAGCTATGGTGGGTGTGTGAGCAGGAGAGGGCCCACGTATTGTGTTCCCGTGTACCCCCGTTACTACCACTTTGCCTTAGCCCAGTACCTTTGCTACCATGGAAAGAATATTATAATTGTAGTAGTGACTGCAATCCCTGGTTTCCATTAGGGTGTGTTTTCTCCCCAGTATTCCCCCCTATTATCTTACAAATTTTTGGAGAGCCCTGCGGACACGTCTGCCCTCCGAGGTGTGTGTTCGGGGCCCTGCAAGCCATCCCCTGTGCCTGCTGCAGCTGCCACAGCCCGAGCTTCCGGAAGGCTGCCGTGGGCCGCCGTCGGGCGCGGAGGTGACCTACCACCTCCACCTGCACATGCTGTCCTGCCCGTGTCAGGCCAGGGCCTCGCGGACCCTGCGCCTCAGGAGAAGGCTCGTCCTCTCGGGTGCCGCCTACGACGTGGCCCTCGTCTCCTGGACCCGCTTCGGCCCCGGCCCCAACCGGACGGTGCACATCCCAGCCGCTGCCCACACAGGTACCTCTGCCAGGATGGGGGCGGGCGAGTGAGGGCAAAGTCTAAGGGGGTCTCTGAAGTCAGGGGGTGTCCAAAAACGCGATATTGTAGTGTGGCATGAAAGAAAAAATGAGCTGGCAAACTACGGGCCTCCTTGTCCATGTTTTCATAAATAAAGTTTTATTAGAACAGGGGCCGGGAACAGGGTAAGGCGAGTGAGGTCACATCAGTGCAGGGTCAGATCCCGGCTTTAGTTAAAGTCTGGGGATTTTGTTCCATGTATATATAATAGTGGTAAAATTCACACATCAGAGAAGTCACCATTACAACCACTTAACAGGGTACAATTAGCACATTCACAACATTGTACCCCAAAACCTCGGTCGAGCTCCGGAATATTCTCATCACCCCCAAGGAGGGCCCGTGCCCAGCCCCTGCAGCCCCCGTCTGCTTTCTGTCGATGGCCCTGCCTTTCCGCTTAGCGAGATCCACGCTATCCGTCCTTCTGTGCCTGGCACACTTCGTCAGACGCGTCTTTGAGGTTCACCCATATTGTCACGTGAATTGAACTTCCCTCCTTTTCATGGCTCTCGTGTGGCTGGACCTCATTCCATTTATTCCTTGTCCATCGACAGACTTCTAGGTTCTCTGCCTTTTGGCAATGGTGAACCATGCTCATTGTAGATTTTTGGCATGACTTTTGATTTTTAGAAATATCACCTTACAACACTTTTTACATCGATGACGGAATTTTCCGGTGTTCCTTAAATCTTGCGCCCAGAGCCCCCAGTGCCAAGAGGACACCCTTGGGGTTCCTGGGGGCTCAGGGGGTGGGGGCAGAGCCTGGGGAGCCTCCGGGGTGGGTGGAGGTGACTGATCTGATGTCCCCGTCCCCTCGCAGAGCCGGGACCCCTGAATGTCAGCGTCGGGGCCCAGGGGACCTGCGTGCACTGGCCAGCCTGGGGCCCAGGCATGACCTACTGCGTTGAGTGGCAGCCCCAGGGCCAGGCTGGGCCCCGCACCACCTGCGCCCTCAGCACGCCCCAGCCTGGAGGAGCAGGAGGTAATGTCGGCCGTCCCGCCCCAGCCTCCCGTCCCCCGTCCTCGCTCCTGGTCCGTTCCGACCCCAGAGGACCGTGCATCCGGGGCGTCCGGGGCGTCCGAGGCCGTCTGCTCAAGGCTGCACAGCGGCCGGGGCAGGCTGGGACTCGTATCACCCTTGCGCCCCGGGCAGTTTGCACCTCGGCGGGTAACGATCGCACCTCCCAGGGTGTCGGTTAAACACCCATTGGCGCCGGGGAAGGTGTCAAAGGAGCAAGGCCTCGGCAGGAAAGGTGGGGCTGTGCTGCCCGGGGGGGCAGAGTTGCACCCAGGCACCCCAGGCCCATGGGTGAGGGCCGAGCTGGAATGGGGGGACCTGGGGCTGAGGAGGTCCTGGAGGATGGGGCATTGGTGCAAGGGCTTTGACACATGCATAGGAGTGCTCCGGGGAGCTCCCCCAGTACCGGGCTGGGAACGCCATCCGTTTACTGACCCGGCCCTTGCTGCTCCTCCCAGGCACTCACAGCTGGTGCCAAGCGCCCAGGACGATGGAGCAGGAGGTCTGCTACCGCCTCAGTGTGTTCGCCTCTACCCACCCGGACAAGCCCACCTCATGGTCCACGGTCCTGTCCGCCTATCACTTTGCAGGCAACGGTGAGTGGCTCAGTGCTGCGGGGTTGGGGCGGCAAGGCCCCATTTTATGGACAAGAAAACTGAGGCCCAAGAGCGGAAGAGGTGGGTATACAGCAAGTGCTCAGCCATGCTCGGGGTGCCACCCGCAGCCTCGGGGGCCGGGACCCCGCGCCGCGTCTTGGTGGACAAGCATGGGGCGGACTCGGTGGCTGTGCGCTGGACGCCGTCCCTGCTGGCCTCTTGCCCCAGCGTCCTGACTGGCTATGTCGTGCGCTGCCGGGACGAGGACGGTCACTGGTTCACAGGTTCGTGCTGCCTCACCCCACTCTGCCGGGAGGGGAAACAGAGGCACCTAGGGGGTGGGGGTTGCTGCCTCTGGATGTCAATTTGCTGCAAGCCGATGGGCTGCAGGGAGGGGCGTCCCGTGGGCAGAGCCGGGCCCGGAGGTCCCACGACCCCTCTTTCTACAGAGCGCCCTGTGGAGTCTGCCGAGACTCGGGTAATCCTTGGCGGCCTGAGGCCTGGCCTTGTCTACACGGTGCAGGTCCGTGCAGACACGGCCTCCTTGGGGGGCACCTGGAGCGAGCCCCAGCGGTTCAGCCTTGGTGAGTGCGGGGCTGGACCTGGGACCTTGTGCCCTGTTATTTACCCAGCATGCACCCCACTGCTCCCACTCCAGTCCACAAGGGGAACCCATCACCCCCGTTCACCTCAGGAGAAAGTTCCAGGCCAACCGGCCAGCCCTCCCAAGGCTCTCACACTCCAGGGCTTTGACTACAAAGGGCACTTTCTGCCTGGAATGATTTTCTCCTGGTTGTCAAACTCCTATTCATCCTTCAAAACCCTACTCAAAAGCTCCCTCCCCCTGGAAGCCTCCCCTGCCCTGCTCTGGGCGCCCCCAGCCACAACCGCCCTCCTATCCCAGCCCCAGCATCTCGGGGCTGGGGGCGTTTCCCTGACACTGCCTCCCCCAGCTTGGGGGATCCTCAGGGACCTGGGAGGGGGTGCTGTGGATTGAACGGGGGCCGCAATCAGCAGGGAGTCCACAGGGAACCCAGCCCCCAGGAGAGGCAGGAGGTGAACCTTCCCCAACCCCAGCTCTCCCCCCACCCCAAAGAGGTCCGTGTGTCCAGTTCGTCCGTCCTGCTGGCATCACTGGGGAGCTTTGTCAGCATCCTTCTGCTCGGCGTCCTTGGGTACCTCGGCCTCAGCAGGTAACACGCACCCAGCCAGGGGCAGCTGGTGATAGCGATGGTCATGGAAGTAACGTAGTGTAAAGGCCTCATAACAGTGCAGTGCTCTAAAAGCGCCATAACGGTAACAATAATTAATAGTAAAAGTCTCTCACCCCGGCAGGTCTTATAAAAATGTTTACTGTGCTAACACACATATAGCCCCAGCTTTCCTGTTTCAACCCTTTCTGAGTGTACACATCATTGGGATTAATCGTGTTCACAATTTCGTGCAAACCACCCCTCCTTCCGTCACCCAAACTTTTCCAGCCCCCCAAGCGGAAATCCCGCCCCCATTGAGTGAGAACCCCTTTCACTCCCCCCAGCCCCCGTTGACTTCTAATCCACTGTTCGGTGTAAGTGGATTCCTGCAGCACGTGCCTTTCGTGTTGCTTCTCTCACCAAGCTCCGTGTTTCCAGGTTCATTCGTGTCGTAGCACGACCCAGAATTTTGTTCCTTTATAAGCTGAATTGCGTTCCACCGAACGGCTGGAACTGCATTGACTTGTGCCCATTTTACAGACAAGGAAACTGAGGCTCGGGTGGGCAGGGTTGGCCCAGGGACCCCAGTCCACACCCTCCAAGGCTTTTGAAGCTCAGAGAGATGAAAGTTCTGCTGACCAGCCCTCCCTCCCCAGGGCTGCCCGACGTCTGTGCCCGCCCCTGCCCACACCCGGTGCCAGCACTGCCATCGAGCTCCCCAGCAGCCTGGGGAAGCAGGTAAGCGCCCCTTTGCTAAATCCAGGTGCCAGTTATCGGGTCCTAACTCGGGCCACCCATCATCTCATTTTATTCTCCCTTAACCCCTTGAGGGAGAGACCCCAAATCCAGTGCTCCGAGCCCCTTCCCCTGTCTGTCATTTCCCAGCGGCAGAAACCAGACTCAAAATGCCTTCAACAAAATGGGAAGCTGGTGGAAAAATCTCCCTGAGCGGTGGGCTTCAGGCCCTCCCTGAGCTGCTGCCCCTCCTGCAGTGTCCCCCCCAGGCAGCCTCCCCTGGGGTGGAAAGAGGCTCCCGGGGCTCCAGGCCCCCCTCTGCCCTGCTCAGCCTCCCCCAGGGGAAGTGGGGATCCATCTTCCCATCAACACAAGTCAGAGTCCCAGGGCCGTCTCTGATTGGCTCAGCTGGGGCCCCACGCCTGTCCCCAAGCCTATCACTGGAGCCAGGGGGCGGAACCAGGGGGTTGGAATGCTCCAATTAGCTTGATCAGGGTTCCTAGCCCCCTGAGAGAGCTGGTGTGGGGTCCCTGCCCTGCACACACTGTGAGAAGCAGCAGGACGGTTTCCCAGATGAAAAGAGGTGCTTTTCCCATGAGGGGGCTCAGTGGAGTTCACAGAGGCGGAGCTGACCCTGGAACCGGTCTCAGGATCTTAGGGATTTTAGCCGGTGGGGGCCGGGCTCCCCTCCCCGCCTGCAGCCTCACCGCCGTGCTCCCTCCCCAGGCCTTGGAATGGGCCCTCCTGGAGGACTTCCCAGAGGAGGCAGCTGCATCAGAGGCCCTGGTCGTGGAGCCATCCTGGGACCAAGGCAAGGGGGCCATGCTGGACACAGCAGGGCCCCTCCCAGAGAGGATGGTGCTGGGGCTGCCCGGACACCCCGAGGCCGAGGGTCTGAGGCCCAGCAGGCAGAACCACCCTGCCGGGGCGGCCAGACTCCCGCTACTGCTGGGGGAACTGCTGCAGACCCCCGGCCGCGGCCACCCTCAGCCTGGGGGCCCGGAGGCCTGAGGGAGAAGCGGGGATGGCACAGCAGGGACAGCACAGCGGAGAAGGTCATGACACTCATGGCCTCCCCAGCCCCATGGGCTGAACCTCCATTCTGCGAGGGACCGGGGCTGCTCAGTTCGACAGATGTGGTCCCTGCGGCCCAGAGAGGGTGAGTGACTTGCCTGGAGCCACACAGCGCAGGCCGGGGGCCCACCTGGACCCAGAGGCCCCACAGCCCCGGGTGCACCCCTCTCTGACCTCCCCAGTCCAGCAACTGTTTCGACACATCCTGGAGAGGGAACCCTTGAAACCGCCACCACACGGAAGCTGCCATGCCCAGGCCAGGCCTGATGTCCTCCGCAGGCAGGGGGCGGGGCCACGCTACTATCAACCCGTTTTGGGGTGGAATAGACTGGGGCAGGGGGTTCTGCTCAGCATTGGGTTTACCCCAGGGCCTGGAGTGCTGCTGCATCGCAGGCTGGGAAGCCTCTTCCAGGAGCACTGAACAGGGAGTCCAGGAATCCCCACCACAGCACGGGGTCTGCAGGCTGGGGGGGTCCAGCTGTGGGGAATGAAGGGGGACTCTGGACAGTCTGGGGGAGGTGACAGCCCCTCCCTGGCCTCTGTCTCCTCCTCTGTGAGATGGGCTGCTAGTAACCCTGACGTCACAGGGCTGGTGGGGAACGAAGGGCTAATAAATGTGCCTCCCTCCAGGCCTCTTTCCCTGGCTGAAGCTTGAATGACTTGCTCAGATCCCCAAACAGGAGCCTGAGAATCCACCGGTCCGTCCACCCATCCATCCACCCATCCACTCTCCTGTCCATCTGTCTATCCATCCATCCATCCATCCATCCACCCACCCATCCATCTGTCTGTCTATCTGTTTCCCAACCCAGCCACCCATGCATTCATCCATCCATCCATTTACCCATCTGTGTATCCAGTCATCTGTTCGTCCATCTACCCACCTGTCCATCCACCCATCCATCCCACAAACAATTATTCATCTCCCCTCTGCTCCCGCCCCAGGGAGCTCCCAGCTGGGGGTGGCAGAGCTGGGACCCCCTCCGAGCTCTACAGACCGGACTGGGCTGGAGGGGGTGGGGGGACATGGGGGATGGGGCAGGTCCCCCACCCAACAGGGGCCTCAGTTCACCCCCGTCCCCCCAGCCCAGAGGTCAGCTCACCCCCTGCCCGGGGTTCGGAACTCAGACTGGGGAGTCACCAGGGGAGGGGGTGGGGGGGTCACCCACCTGTCACCCCCAGCCCTCCGTGCACCCTGAATCCGCCCTCCTCCCTGCTGCTGCCGCCCGGCCTTGCGCAGACCCCTACAGTCCCCAGGGGCCCCAGCTCAGCCTCCCACCCCGGCGTCCATGATAAACGCATTACCCACGAAGGCCACCAGGTGGCAGCAGCTGCCCGCCCTCGGGTTTGCAAAACTGATCTGGTTCCCACGGGGGCGGCTCCAGTTAAAACCCAGAGCGAGGGGAAGCAGAGGGAAGAGGCCACTGGGGACGAGGGCTGGAGCTCAGAGGTCCCGGCCCTCTCTCAGGGCCTCAGATCCCCATCTGTGCCACCCTGTTCGGCTTCCTCCCCCTCCCCCAGTTGCTTGTACGCCACCCCCAGTCCACAGCCCCCAGGATCCAAGGAGTGGGGAGTCAGGCAATTTCCCTGAACCTCGGCTGGGGCTTCTGCAGACCCCCCACTTCTACTGTGGGGGGCTGAGCGGGGCAGAGGGGCCTGGGGCTCCGGGAGCCCCTTTTCCACCCTGGGGGGTGGGGGCTGCCCAGGAGGAGGACAGCAGCGCGGACAGAGGGCGCCTGGGCCCTGGATCCAGCCAGGCCTGAAGCCCACCGCTTGGGGTGACTTTTCCTTTGGATCCCGTTTCATGGAAGACACTAGGAAACCACAGAAGGGTCTGACGCTCCAGTTTTGGGGTTCCTACCTCAACGGGTTGGGGGAAAATGCCAGCCTCCGGGAGGGGGCTCCTCCCAGCAGCTCCCGGAGTGCATCGCCCCATTTCACAGTTTCATTCATTCATTCATTCATTCAGGAAGACAGCGCTGAGCACCAGCTCTGTGCCATGCTCCGTCCAGCGCAGGGTCATGAGTGGCTCCTGGCTTAGGTGGGGCCGACACTAATGTAATCACCACCCAGATATATCGTAACAACGTGAGCAGGTCTCAGGGAGTGAGAACAGGGTGAGTGCAGGAGGGCTTCCTGGAGGAGGCAGCGAGGAGAAGTTGAGAGAGAGCAAAGGCCCCAGGGCAGCTGGAGCCAGGGGAGGGTCGCGAGGAACCGCCAGCTGCTCCCCGAGCTGCGGCCCCACTTCGCGTCCCCAGAGCGGCGGGTGAGACCTTGGTTTCCCCATGGCCTAGTGGTGCCTGCTGTTTTCTGTCCGTGTCCAGCCATCCTCGCGAGTGTGCCAGGCCCCCCGACTGCGTTTTCCTGACGAGTCGGATGCGGAGCATCTTCCCGGCTTTCTTGACCATTTTTGTATCTTCTTTAAGAAGAAACGTTGGGGCAGGTCCTTTGCCCGTTTCTGACTTGGGTTGTTTCTCCTCTTCTTATTGAGCCGTGGGAGCTCTTTATATATTCCTGACTCAGGCCCCATAGCGGACACGTGATCCCAAGTGTTTTCTCCGGCTCTGTGGGCATCTGTCCACCTCCTGGAGGACGGCTTTCCTCGGGAAAGTTTTACACTGTGACGGAGTCCAGTTCACCTGTTTTATTGGGCGGCCTCTGCGTTTGGCACCGGACGGGCACCCATCAGTGCCATCAAAGTTTAATAACAGAGCGGCTGGGCCCGGGCCAAGATGTCACCCACCTGGCCCAGCACCCTGGCCCGAGCAAGGCCCCCGGGTCCCCCACCCCGAGCTGCGCCGTTTCCCAGCCCTGCCAGGGGCTAACGCTGCTCGGGGGGATTCATGGCGCCAAATGCCCAGGAGGGGAGAGGAAAACATCATCGGGCCGGCTGGGGGGGAACTGGGGGTAGGAGCTGGGGGGAGCTGCCTCCAGCCGGTGAGTGTCCCTCCCCGAGCCTCAGTTTCCCCATCAGTGAAATGGGCTGTCGAGCTGTGAGGGCTGAGAAGGGGGAGGAGGGAGGTGCCCAGCATGGCTGCTGTCAACCCCCCCACTGTACTAAAATTCTCGGGTTCGCTCCACTTGGGGGCTGGTGTCGTGGGGCCTGGGGTCCGAGGAGGGTTGTGGCATCTCCTAAGAGTAAAGGGACAGCATCTGACCGTCCGCTCCCCGGGCCCCCTGGAGCCAGCCCCCCACTGCACCCCCAGCCCCTGCTCCAAGGGGGGACCTGCCCGCGGTGAGGGAACAGCGGTGGCTGGTTTCGCAGGTGGCGGCTGAAGCCACAGGCCCGGGGCCCGGCAGGCCTGGGTTTTGGGCACAGTGCCCGGCTCCAGCCGCCGGCCGCCGCCCCGGGGTTTGCTTGGCCGCTGCCCAGGACTCCTTTGTGCAAGGGGCGGAGGGGGCGGGCCCCGGGCGGCCAGGGGGACTGGAGTGGGGGCCCGGGGTCATTTCAAACGCTTCTCATCGGGGAACATTCCAGACGGGGCCCACCTGCCCTGCGTACTGGGGTCCCTCGGCCCGCCGCCCGCACCCCTCCCACCCGGATGCACGGAGGCCCCTGCTGGCTGGCCGGGACCCCAGAACAAAGTCGCCCCAGAAACCCACTGGTAACCATGGGCCCCCCATTTCCTCGTCCCACTCGGGGACCCCCAGCTTCCCAGGCCCAGGCCTCGGTTTCCCCATCCGGATGGACGAGTTGCGGCAGGAGGGGCCGTCCATGGCGGGTCTTGCCCGGCTGTAATTTTGTGTTTCTGGTGGTTATGGGGTGATTATTATTCTCCGTCCCCCTCTGGGATGGGGAACCAGGTGAGCTGGGCTGGGGAGCTGGGTTCACCCCAGCAGGTTCTCAGCGACTAGCGCTGGGGTCCGCCACTGGGCTCCACCGAACCCGCCTTTCATCCATCCCTGGACCCCTGGACCCCCAGCCCCCTGGACCCCCCAGACCCCTGTGCTCTGGGGGTGCCAGTCTCGCCTCTGAGCCCCGCTCCCCAGAGACGGACAATGCTCCTATGAATCGTCATCAAACCTGCCTCGGGGCCCTATCCTACAACCTCCTGGGAAGGACAGAGACATCAAACATCAGTGCTTTGATGCATCCGGAACTTTCTCTGAGCCTGGCTGGGGCTCCCCGTTATCCAAAGGGGAACCCCCCGTGAGGGAGGCATCACCCAACAGACAGGATGCCCGTTCACCTCGGAATCTCAGACAAATTGCAAATAATTTTTTAAGCATAAGTATATCCCAAATATTGCATGGGATATACTTGTATTAAAAATTACTTGTTGCTTGTCTGAAATTCGGCTGGAACTGGGAGTCCCGTATTTTATCTGGAAACTCCTCGTCCACTGTTTGCACAGACGGGGAAGGAAGCAGAGGCCCAGCGAGGGACAGGCAGGGAGAAACCACGCCGGGCCCTCCACGCTCGGCTCCTGCCGCCCGGTGCCCGCCCTGAGCCGCAGCCAGGCCCCTGCGCCCGGCCACCCTCCTCGCCAAGCCCTGCGGGTCACTGCCGGCGGCCGCGGGGTGACTCCCCTGCGACCCGATACCTGCAGCCGCCTGTCACTCGATCCTCGGTAAACAGTGTCCCGGGCACGGACACGTTGCCAGGCCCAGGACGGCCCCAGACGCCTCCAGCCAGGACACCGAGTCTGGGGCCTGGACACCCTCTGCCACCCACACCCCGAGATTCCCCAGTGGGCGATGGGAAAGCCCGTGGAACCAAGCCCCATGGGCACAGACAGCTCCGGCCGGCGACAGGGGAATATTCAGCTTTTACTACATTTTAAAATGGTTGAAAAAGCATCAAAAGAAGAGCGGGTGATGCAGGCAGTGGACGGGACTCTGGTTTCCGCGTGGCCTGCCAGTGACCGTCCCCACACGGCCGGGAGCTCGGCACCGACCCCTGGCCCTTGGTGGGGAATTTGCCGCCTCCTGGTTTCTTGGTGTCCTCGGCTCTCCCTTGGGACCCGCTGGCGCTCGGCGGCCTGCAGGGTCCCTGCATGTGCAAACAAATCCATCTCCCCCGTGCAAGCCCCGTCCGGCCTGTGGGTCCAACGTGGGGATTTGGCCCCTGGGAGGGTGAGGACAAGACCCCAGGAGGCCCCAAGGGACGAGCTCCAGGCTGCGGCAAGAAAGCCCCTTGTCTCCCCAGGCAGGACGCCGTGGGTGGGCTGGGAGAGCTGGGTTTCCTCCGGGGGCAATGGGGAGCTATGGAGGGTGTGGGAGCAGAGGAGGGCTGCAGGACGGAACGTCTCCTGGCCTTGGATTTCCCAGCTGGGCAGGGGGCTGAGGTGAAAATAAAGGGGTGCAGCCCAGGCACCTCTGCGTGGGGCCACTCGGGGCTCTCCTCATCCGTGCGTCAGACTCTCCGGCCCCCCGTGTGCTGCTTTCCACGCCCACGCATCATCACGTGCCCCTTAGGCACCCCTAGTGCTGCCACCCACCCTCTTGGGGACCCCAACAGTGGGAAGACAGCCAGAAAATCTAGGACTTTTTCATCCTGAATTTGTGAGGCACAAGGAAGGGGCCTGACAGGGGCCGAGCAAGAGAACAGGGAGGTGGGGGGCTCTGAGCCGGGGCAGGGGGGAGGGCTGCAGGGAAGGGCTGTGGGCCGAGGGAACAGCACGTGCGAAGGCCTTGAGGTGGAGTCGAGCTGCCTGGCTGGAGAGCGAGGCCACAGACAGGGCTGGGCAGGGTGCTCTGAGCCTCGTGTCTGCAGCCCCCACCCCACGCTAACACATGGGTGCAACCAGCCTCCGCCTGGTCCCAGGCCACCCACACACTCGCGTGCAAACGCCAGCACACGCCAGCACATGCATCACGTGGGAGGCTCAGGAAGTGCAGCCGAGGCTCCCCAGAGAGCCGGTTTCCCGTTTTCAGAGAGGCTGGAAACTGCAGACGGGCATTCTCCACAGGCCCGCCCCACCCCCACCCCCCCACCCCACCCCCGCCTGGGCTCCCCCAGCAAGGTCAGCCTGAGAAGGAAACTGAGGTTCAGAGAGGACCCCCTCCCCAGGGGTCACACTGGGTAGGAGGTGGGGACCAGCAGGCCGGGGCCACCGCGGCTCTCACCTGCTCCCTTCCTGAGCTTCATCCCCGGCCGGGGGTCCCAGATGGGGAAATGCCCCCTCCAGCCCCACCTGTGCCCCCCACAGCCCCAGGACAAGGGCCTGGCTCCCAGCCCAGGCTCAGGCCCCATGACCTGCTCGCATCACGAAGCGCCAGCCGCCAGCGAAGCAGATTGAGTCCCACCCTCGGGGAAGGAGGGAGAGAGAATTGAGTCCTGGAGCAAATAAACAAGCTCGGCTGCAGCTTCCCCGCCCCACTGGGTCACTGGGTAGCCGGGGACTCACCGGCTTTCTCCTGCTACTGTGGTCTGCACAGGCTGCTCCCCCTGCTGGAACGCCCTTTCCTAGTTCCCTGGTGAACTTCTCTTCATCCGTCAAAGCCCTAACCCCCATGCCCCCCTCCTCCTGGCAGCCCTCCCTGATGTATGGGGCTGAGTGGTCAGCATCTGGCTTTGTCCCCAGCACGATGTCCCTGGGACTCTTCTCTGTTCCACTTTCCTCTTGTCGGTCCCTAAGGCAACCCCTGCCACCCCCAGGGCAGAGATCGGGTGATTCCACTTAAATGAAATACCCAGGCTTAGCAAATCCCCCAAGATGGGAGTCATGTGCACAGCCCTGAGCCAGTCCTGCAGCTCTGGGGTCGAGGGCTCCAGGTGGCCACACCTGGGTCACACGTCACCCCCCGCAGGTGCCCCTAAAAAAATGTGGTTGTGGTGACATACGTAACAGGGAATTGGCCATTTTAACGGTTTTTGAGGGTGTAATTCAGGTCTTAATCACATTCATAATTTTGTGTCACCACCATCACTGTCCATCACTAAACACTCCCACCCCCCAAGTCACAAACTGCACCCCTTTCCCCTCCCACCCCCTGTGGCCTCCCATCTCGGGGGATTTGCTCAGCCTGGGTATTTCATTTAAGTGGAATCACTCGATCTCTGTCCTTTGGTGTCTGGCTCCTTTCTCCCCGTATGTCTCCCAGGTTCAGCCGTGTGGGGGCGTAGGATGTGCGCCCCTTCGCTTCGCGGCTGAACGATTGTCCGCTGTGGACGGAGCCCCGTGCCTCCCCATCGATGGACACCAGGGCTGTTCCAGCCCCTGTGGCTGCGGCGTTGGGGAGCCAGGGGGACACATCTGTGCGAGCCCTGTGCTCAGTCGTTTGGGGTCTACACCCGGGAGCAAAACTGCTGCCTTCTCTGGTAATTCTGTTTAGTCTTTTGGGGACCCGCAGGCTTTTTCCGCCGCGGCTGCCCCCGTTTCCATCCCTGGCAGGGCCCCAGGGCTCCTGTTTCTCCGTGTCCTCGCCAGCGCCTGCGATTTTCCGTTGTTTCGATGACAACGAAGTGAAGGCCAGGGCCCTCCCTGCCCCATCCCGGTGGGGCCCTGGGTGCCTCGGTTTCCCCAGCTGTGAGTCAGGCGAGGCCGTCACTGCTGTCCTCTCGGGCGCCCTGGGGCTGCCCGCTGCCGGCTGAGTCACTGGTTCCTCCTGGGCGCCCGGCCCGGCCACAGCTTTCTGGGACTTTCCAGCCTTCCCTAATCAGCAGGGCGCTCTGGGGAGGAGGATGGGGACGCGGAGGCGGGGCCACAGCCAGTCCGGACAGGTGTGGCTCAAACCCACACCTGCCCACACCTGTGAGCCAGAGGCCCTAACGGCCCCACCTGTGCCCACCGGTGTCCACTGCACACACTCGGCCACAGCCCCTCTGGGGCCACCTGTGACTATGACGTCTGCATGGCATGTGTTCCCACAGGTGTCAGCGCGTTTTACACACATGTGTGCACGCACTTGTGCGGGTCTGTGCTGTTGGAGGTCCCAGGCACCTGTGTCTGTGTCCCCTGGCTCATTTCTGTGTCCCAGTGTGTTGCTGACATCTGCACACACGAGTGCACGCTCGCGTGTGCATCGCAGCCGTCCTGGGTGTAAAGCCCCCCAGAGAAGCCAGCGGCTGTGCAGGCTGACGGCGAGTCTAGAATGTTTTTCAAGCCCCTCCTGTGTGTGTCAGGCCCTGGGGTCAAGAGGCCACGTCCAAAAACCAGCCTTCATGCAACTGCTGGTTAGAAGGGGCAGGAAGCAAAATGTGGTGGGGGAGAGAGGGGACTGACAGGGCCTGGGAGGGGACACAGGTGAGGGGCCGTGGGAGAAAGGCCGGCAGGTGCGAAGGCCCTGGGCCGGGAGGAGCTGCCCCCAGCGCATAGCAGATGGGGGGATTCGGGGAGGAGGCACTGGGGTGCGGGGTCCCAGGACCCCAGGACGCGCCATCCTGTAACCTGAGCCTGCCCCGGCACAGCCTGCCCGGGACGGAATGTGCTGGAGGATTCCTGAGCGGCAGCCCAGCTCGGCCCCCCGCCAGCCCCGGAGGAAAACAAGCGCCCGGAGCCCTGCCCGCTGTCACCCATGGCCTGGCCAGCCTGGGCCAGGGTGGAGGCGACAGGTGGCAGCCGGGCTGGTGAGAGACAGAGGGAGACGGGGAACCCAGGCAAGGTCTGATGCACAGGGCCCTGGGAGCACCCCGACACCACGGGAGGTGGGGCGGGGTCCCCCCCAGTGAGCCAGTCAACACCCCCCCCCCATGCCTGCTGTGAGCTGGGGCCGCCGGGGCTCAGCCTCTGGGAGGCTATAGACAAAGAAATGAATACCTAAGTATGAATTTCCGAGAGCAGGAGAGTGCACTGAAGACCCGGAGCAGGGAGAAGGGGTGACGGGGGTGGGAACCTCAGCCAGGATAGAGGTCCTGAAAGGTGAGGCCAAGGCTGAGCAGGCGGGGGAATGGCATGTGCGAGGGCCCCGGGATGGGAGACATTTGGAAGTTTAGTCACACCAGGGAGCTCGGAGCAGCTGGAGGGTGGGTGGGTGCCAGCTCCGGGGAGGAGAATCTTCGGCCGCCCGCCCAGGCCCCGTGGGCAGTCCCTGCCTCCTCAGGAGTTGCCTGAACCCAGACAGACCGGGCCAGCTCCACCCCGGGCTGCCATTTACCTGAACCAGAAATCCCGTCTCTGTCGGGGGGGAGTGCCAGCACCCGCAGGTGCAGGGGCTCCGGGGGAGCCCATCCTCCCCAGCTCCACGGAGGGGACCCCTTCATGGAACCCCGTCTGCCTCCACTGCCAGGCCCCTCTCAGTTTGGGAACTCAGATCTGGAAGCTGGATCTTTTCTTTGGCATGCCCCGGCTGACGGGAAGCTCACCCGTCTTGGGACATTCCTTCCACAGCCGCCCCAAGGAGCCCTGAATCCGGAACATTCCTGGCCCAGCTGCCTGGGGCGGAGGTGACTGGGTCAAGGGGACTGGGGGCCTCCAGAGCCGAAGGTGCCTGGAAGACAAGGCCCATCTCAGACTGGAGCAGCAGAGTTGGCTGGGGGCTGCTGAGGAGGGGTGTCCTGGGGTCTGATGGAGAAACTGAGGCCGGCTGGCCCCAGGTGGTCGGGCATCTCCTGGCGGCCAGGAACCCAGCACCCCCAGTCCCCGTCCCTGCACAGCCCAGCCCTCCGCCCCCGGCTGGAATTTGCCCCCAGCTCGGGCGATGGTGCAGGCGGGTGCTCAGCTGGGGGCTGCGAGTGGGGTCACGGGCTCCGTGGGGGACATGGGGGGCCTGGGCAGCCACCTGGCTCTCTTGCTCTCAGTTTCCCCACCTGCGACTCCAGAAATCGACTGCCTGTCACCACGTGATTTGAAATAAAAACCTGTACACGACGTCCACGCAGCCCCAAGCAGGAGCAGCCCGCGTCCGTCCACTGATGGAGACACAGGCCATGGCCCGTCCGCTGGGTGGAGCTAAACAGACCTGCCTCTCCACCCTCCCGGGGTCCACTCCAGCCCCGCTTCAGCCCCCCTTGGGCACCCCAGGACCAGGACCTCTCCGCCCTGAGCCTCAGTTTCCCCTCAGCCCTCCTTGGCCTGAATTCAGTCCCTGAGATTCATGACTCAGGAGGGGCTGTGCCAGGGGTCAGGCCGCCCCAGCTATCTCAGCAATCAGGGATTAAAAAAATTTTTTAATAAAATAAATAAACCCGGTCTCTCCTTCCACACTTTTATTTAAAAAAATAATTGTACAAAAGGGAGCAACTTTTTAAGGTTCATCAGAAATGTTCAGTCCCAGGTGGAGGCCCCGCCCCCAGCCAGGGCTGCAACTCTGCAGTTAGGGGCTCCCCAGAAATGCCCCAGTTCCCCATCACCCCAGCCAGACCGCTGGTCCCAGGCCCCACACGTGGTTTAATGCTTGACTGCGGCTGTCTTGAAATTCTCGATCATTTTTGGACAAGAGGATCCACTTTTTTATTACACAAATTATGCAGCTGGCCTTGTCTGTTCTCTGGGGCTGGGATTCCCCAGCCACACACCAAGCGGCTCGGGTTCTGGGGTCTGGGGTACCTGGAGGAGCCCACAGACTGTCCCAGCTGGGCCAGGAATCCCTGGCTTTCAAAGGCTTTGAAGGCTGAAGCTGCTGCCCCCGACCCCACAGGCCCCCGCAGCTCCAACGACCTGCTTCTGCAAACACCTCATGCCTGGGTCCTCTCACCCCCTGAACTTGCTGTGTGGCCTCAAGGCACGGGCTACCTGAGCCCCCATCTCTCCCCACTCAGGTGAAGGGGGTGGGCTCCAAAGAGCACTCAGCTCTGACGTTCGCCAACTTCTTCCTCTCACGCACCTGCCTACTGAACTCCTATTCATACGCCAAAGCCTCATCTAAAATGCCCTTTCCTCCGGGACGCCTTCCCAGCTCCCCCTCTGGAACTGATCTCAGCCCTGGATTCTCTTCCTCTGAGGCTGTCTGTGTCCAGCTGTCTCCCCTGTACTGGAGGCTCCTGGGGGACCCCAGCATTGCCCCCAGGCTGGACACACATGGGTTAAAGTCTCTCGGCTCCTGCACTTGGCATTCAGTGCCTCGTGAGGACAGCCAGACCAGATCCGTCAGATTCCAGCCTGACTCTTCATCTGTCCCGGGAACTCAAAACAGCCCCACCCGTTTCTGAGACTCAGTTTCCCCAATTCAAAGCAGTCAGACTGGTCTGCCCTGGCTCCATGGTGGCTGAAGCCCGTGTGTGGCCCTGTCCATCAAGGTGTCCGCTTGCCTCTCAGCAGGTCATGCAGCGTGGCCTGATGGCCTCTGACAGGGGGTTGGGGTCCTCCTAAAGCAAAACTTCCCATCAAGCCTCGGGGAAACCGGAGGCTCAGACATACCCCACCCCGGCCCCACACGGCCAGGGAAGGGGCTACCAAGGGGCCCCACCTAGAGCAGACTGGGCAGACTGTGGGTTGGGGCACTGAGGTATGTATAGGAGTTCTTCCATTACAAGTTAAAGTCCCTTTCCCGCATCTCCCAACCCTGTTGTGGGTTTCCGGGGTCCCGGAGAGCCATAGGGGGTTCCCAGACCCTCAGCTCACCTCGGAGTACAGGGGCGGCGGGCGGAAGCGGAACTCCTGGATGTAGGCGAAGAAGGGGTCCTCGAGGCCCCTGGAGTCCTGCAGTGGTGGGGCAGGGACCATCTGCTCGCCGGTCACCACTGCGGAGTACTCGGGAGGGGCTGGAAGGGGGAGACAGGTGGGTCAGGCTGGCAGAAGCGGGAGGCAGGAGCCGGGACCGGTGGGGGCCTGAGGCCTGGGGACCCCTCAGCAGGACGCAGAGCTCACCCTCAGGCCTCTCAGGCAGCGCCCCCAGGCCCCAGTCCATGAGGAAGCTTGTGTGGCTGCCCACGCTGGACGAGCGGCTGCTGAAGGGGTGCAGGGGGATGGTGCCGATGACCAGCGGCAGCTCCAGAAGCAGCTTGGATGTGCCAGGGATGTTCACACAGACCTGGCAGAGTGAGGCGTGATGGACGGCGCCCAGGCAGCCTCGGCCACACCTGGCTCCCATTCCCTCCTTCCCAACTCTCCCTGCTTCACAACCCAACCCTCCCTGCATCACAGGAACCCCCGGTCCAGGGGACGGAGTGGACGCAGCCCCCCGCCTGCTCTGGCTAGCGGGACCCATACCATGAGGGCGTAGTCCACGCGCAGCACGCGGCAGTGCAGGATGGAGGGGCCCACGGCCGGGATCCGCAGCTCCCGGCCCTGCCACAGCACCCGCTGCCCGGGGCCCACAGGCTCCCCGGCCAGGCTGGCCAGCACCGTCCGCTTCTGCTTGCGGGCGCCCCTGGCCATGAAGGTCTGTGTCTGCACCACGGCCGCCCGCGGCAGCACGGCGCGCCTGGAGCCATTGTCGACCTCGGCGAAGATGGGGATCACCTCGCCTGCAGCGGGGTGGGCCGGGCCTCAGTTTCCCCACACCGCCCCGATGTCGGCCCTCCAGCCCACCGCCCCGCCCGCCTGCTACCTGGCGTGTAGCCTTTGCGGTCAATCTTGGCCGAGAGGGAGATGAGGCCGCGGTCACAGTACCAGGCCCGGGCCAACTTCTCCCGCGTGCCTGCCTGGGGGACCTGCCATGGAAGAAAGGGAAACCCACGGGTCACCGTGCACGGAGGGAGCCCCAGAACCCTTTGTAAAACAGGCCCACCTTATAAAACCAAAAATTAATGTGTAGTTTGCACTCAATAAGCCGCAAAAATTGCTGAGGATCAGAGAGGGTGAGACGCTGGCCCAGAACCACACAGCAAACAGGCGCTGGTGCAATCCCCACCCCATCCACTGTCCTCCCCGTCCGCCCCCCTCCCCGACAGCTGTCACCCCAGTCGCCTGGCCAGCCCCCCGGGGCCACGCACCAGCAGGGCGGGCGTGTTGATGTCCACCGGCTCGATGACGGTGAACGCCTTCCTGGCGCGGCGGGCGGGCGCCCAGGGCCGGTGCAGGGTGGCCTTGACGCAGTAGCGGACGCTGCCGTGCTTGCCCTCGAAGGACGTCACCAGGGTCCTGGGGGCGCGCGAGGGGCCTCAGGGGTGGAGACGCACAGGTGGGGGTCCCCAACGGGGAGACAAGGGCCTGGGTGGGGCACCAGTCTTGGGGCTCCAAGGCTTCGTGGGATCCCCTGCGCCCGCCACCCCCCGCACTTACGGGGGCAGCTGGAAGCTGAACGGGAACTCGTGGCGCCCGGGCGGCAGCGTCGCGGCCTCCCCGGTGTCTGCGGGAGCGAGCAGAGCGCGGGGCTCAGGGCGGCGTCGGAGTCGCGGGGTCCCCGCCGTCGGGGCGCGCGGCGCGGGGCCCCCGGCGCCTACCTGGCGCGAGCAGCGTGGCGCGGTGGCTCACGACCTCCACGCGCTCGCGGTAGCTCTGCGTGTACGCGGTGCTCGCGCCCGCGCTGCGCGACTCGGTCCAGTGCACAAGGGCGCGGCCCCGGGCGCGCAGCCTCAGGGCGCCCACGCGCGCCGCGCCCGCCAGCTCCAGCAGCACCCGGCCCGCCACGGCCTGGCCGCCGCTGAACACCGGCCCGCCGTCCAGCTGCACCGCAAACGCCTTCACCTTGTCGAACAGCATCGCGCGGGACGCGAACCCGCCACGGAGAAACTCGCGGTGGACTCCGGCTCCAGACCAAGCCTCCCGGCGCTGGGCGGGCCGCGCCTTTATGCGGCGCACGGGGGGGCGGGGCGACGCGGATGCCCCGCCCCCGGAAGGGATCCGCCAGTGGCGCGGCGAGAGGCGGGGCTCCGTCCAGGAATGGAGGGAAAGCCCGGCCCCCGCCGGCAGGGGCGGAGCCCAGGGGGAAACTGAGGCGCGGGGGCGGCCAGGCCTTGAGGTCACCCTGACCCCCCGACTTAATCACCAACAGGCCGCTCCCTGCAGACGTGACTCGGGGCACGTCCAGCCCTCCGCGGCCAACCCCGGCCTCAGTTTCCCCGTCTGTGAGATGGGGCCAGGAGGAGGATGGGGGTGGGCCCCCCTCTCCGCCCACCCTGGTCCAGTGACCCCTCGTGAGGCCTCAGTTTCCCCGACTGTGCAGTCGGGAGAAAGCCAGGATCGCCAACCCGCCCCCGACACGCCGCGGGGTCTCGCCCTAGCCGCGCTCCCTGTCCGACGCCCCTCCCCAGCCTTCAGCCCCTGGCGAGCTCCTATTCGCCCCCTAGGGCCCCACTCCGGGCGCCCTCAGCCCCAGTGACCGCACAGGCAGGGGCAGGGGCAGGGGCAGGGGCACTAGACGCTCCAGGCACCCCGCGTCGAGGCCTGCAGTGCCCCTCAGGGCGGTGCCTCCCTGGGACTCAGTTTCCCCAGAGGCGAGCCGGCGCCGGGCTCTAGGCCGTCCTCGGGCCGCGGGCGCCCCCTGGTGCCGCGCATGCGCCGCTACTCAGACCCAAACCCCCTACCCGGGCTGATCCCTCCGGCCTGGCTCAGGGACCCCCGGGATCCCCGTCGAGGGGCAGACGAACACGGTTACCCCCAGCCCGTGGCGGGGGTCAGAACAGGACCGAAGAGAGTGGTGGGGGGCGGCGGAGACAGGGCGCACAGGGAGGAGCCTGAAGGGCTGCCCGGAGGAGGGGTCAGGGGCCGGAATGCGGCCAGGTGACGGCGCCAGGGCGGGGCTGACCCACTTCACAGACAGGCTCCGGGAGGCCCAGAGAGGGACGGGGCCTCCTGGAGGCTGCACAGCAGGCGGGCGGCTCTGCTCCTCCAGCGTTTTGGGTTTTTTTCACCTTAAATTTTTATTGTGAGAATGTATGTACAACATAACATTTTCCATTTTAACCACGTTCAAGAAATAACGAGTTCAGTGTTGCTAATTATATTCACAGTGTTGTGCTGCTGTCACCACCATCCGTGACCAAAACCCTTCCATGGCCCCAAACAGAAGCTCTGCGCCCCTTAAGCACTAACCCCACTCCCCCACATCCTGCTGGGTAACCCCTAATCTAATTCTGTCTCTAGGGATTTGCATATTCTGATTGTTTCCTGTCATTGAGATCATATGCTATTTGTCCTTTTGTGGCTTATTTCACTCAACCACATGTCTTCTGGGCCCATCCACATTGCAGGACTAGGATTGGGGCTGAGTCATACTCCAGGGTGTGGCTGGACCCCGTTTTCCCCATTCATCAGTTGATGCACAGCTTCTGGCTATTGTGAATATGCTGCTACGAACACTGGGGTGCAGACATCCCCCCGGGTCCCTGCTTGCAGTTCTTTTGGGCAGATTCCTAGAAGCAGGATAGCTGCCTTGGAAGATAATGCTACATCTAATTTTCGGAGGAACCACCAAACTGTTTTCCACAGCGGCTGCACCAGTTTACATTCCCACCAGGAACAGCCGAGGTTTCTGTTCTCTGCGTCCTCACCAACGCCCGTTATTTTCTGATGTTTTTTCTTATTTAAATACTAGCCACCCCAGCGGTATGGAGAGGTATCTCCTGGTTTTGATTTGCATTTCTCTGGTGGCTAATGATGCTGAGCATATTTCCATGTGCTTATTGGCAATGTGTTCATCTTCTTTGGAGAAACATCTATTCAAGTCTTTTGCCCAATTTAAATTGGGCCGTTTCTCTTTTTGTTGTTGAGCTGTAGGGTTTCTTTACATATTCTGGATATTAAATCCTTATCAGGTAACTGTTCCAATATTCTCTCCCATTCTGTAGGTTGTCTTTTCACTTTTTTGATGACGTCCTTTGAGGCACAAAAGTTTTTAATTTTGATGAAGTCCCATTTATCTATTTTTTCTTTTATTGCTGTGCTTTGGGTATAAAGTCTAAGAAACCATAACCTGACATGAGCTCCTGAAGATGCTTCCCTATGTTTTCTTCTAAGAGTTTGAAAGTCCTGGTTCTTCTATTTAGCTCTTTGATCCATTTTGAGTTAGCGTTTGTGTATGCTGTGAGGTAGGGGTCACCGTCATTCTTTTGGATGTGGGTTCCCAGTTCTCCCAGCACTGTTTGTGGAAGAGACTGTTCTTTCCCTGTTGAGTGGACTTGATTCTCTTGTCAAAAATCAGTTGGCCATAGACGTGAGCGTTGATTTCTGAGCTCTCAATTCAATACTATTGGTCTATATGTCTATCCTTGTGCCAGTACCATGCTGTTTTGATTCCTGTGGCTTTGTAATGAATTTCGAAATTGGGAAATGTGAGTCCTCCAACTTTGTTCTTTTTTTTAAAAAGGTGGTTTTGGCTATTCAGGGCCCCTTACCCTTCTATATGAATCTGATGATTGTTTTTTCCATTTCTGCAAAGAAGGCTGTCGGGATTTTGATTGGGATTGCGTTGAGATGTGTAGAATTGCCATCTTAACAACATTGAGTCTTCCAATCCATGATCACAGAATATCCCTCCATTTATTTAGGTCTTGTTTATTATCTTTCAGCAATGATTTATGGTTTTAAGTGTAAAAAGTCTTTCTCCTCCTTGTTAAAATGTATTCCCGGGCATTTCAGTATTTTATGGATGATTGTAAATGCAGTTGTTTTCTGGATTTCCCTCTAGGGTTGTTCACTGCTGCTGTACAGAAACACCACCAGTGTCTGCGTGCTGAGCTGCACCGGCCACTTTGCTAGCTCATCTTCTGGGCTCTAACAGCTTTCCTGTCGGGTCTTCAGGACGTTCAGGGATTCCGGAGGTTACAGGGAGCCCCGGGCTCCGCCCCAACAGAGGTTTAAGGAAGCCACTGGCAAATACCCAGGGCCAGGGACTGTGGGGTGAGAGTGCCCCAGTGTTTCCTGAGGCATCTCGGGAAAGCAAGTGCCTTCCCAGCCCCTCCGTCCCCCTCCCCTCCACCCACCCGGCCCCCAGAGCTGCCTGGAGGAGGTTTCCCATGCGGGTTGGTCAGCGACCTCACCACCCACCCATTTGGCAGAAGGGGACACCTCAGAGGGGGTGGCCAGGGGACCCGGAAAAGCCCAGTTCCCCTCCGCAGTCGCACAGCACCTGACCCGCGAGGGCCTGGGGGTGGGGGGCACAGGGGATGGAGGTTCAGGGCGGGGTAGCGACAGGTGCCTCGCATCCCCATGAGCCCTGAGGCTGCTCCCCCTCTGGGGGGCGTTCCCACCCCTCCCCCACAGACAACACCAGACTCCCCCACCTCGATGATGAGCCCATAACTGCGGACACTGCCGGGTAAACTGAGGCAGCTTCTGAGAAGGGGCTTTCTTTGGGGCCCAGGGATCCAGGACCCTGGGCTAAAAGGGGCCCCTGAGACCCAGAGGAGCATCTCCCACCTCCACCCATTGGTCCCCAGGCGCTGGATAGGGGAGTCCCTGCGCATGGCGAGGGTTCTCTCCGGAGCACAGCCTCTAGCTCGAGGGGATCCTGGCACTGGAAGAGGGAGAGCACCCAGACCCCGGGAAGGGGGTCCCGGCCGAGGGGGGCTCACCTCCCAGCAGCAGCTGCCTCCTCCGCAGGTACGTCTCGGCGGCCGCATAGTCGCTGGACACCGCGTTGACGCCCACGCTACGGACCTCGAACCAGTGCACCGCCGCTCGGCCTCGCGCCGCCACCTCGAGCGCTCGCACCCGTAGCGGCACCGCCATCTCCAGCAGCACCCGGCCGCACAGCCGCTCCCCGCCGCGGTACGCGCCCCCCGGGCCTCGGGCTAGCTCCAGCGTGAAGCTGCGCACGCCTCCGGGGCGCATGGCGCGGGCCGGGGCGCACTGCGCGCCTGCAAACCTCCGGGGTCTCGGCTCCCGACCCCGCCGCCGCAGGCGCCCCCTGACGTCCTCCGGCCTCCGCGATGTGCTGAGCGCTGCGGTCTCCGCGCGGCGGCCACGGACTTCCTGGTCCCCGGCGCCCGCCCCCTGACGCGTCCGGGCCCGGGGGACGTGCGGGCCGCGCGCCCGCCCTGTTGACTTTGCAAACCGTCCCCACCCCCGGCGCGGAGCGGGCCCCGAGGTCCTCGGGTCGGGGCTGCGGAGTCGGAGGCAGCCGGGGAGGATGTGGCTGGCGCGCCAGAGCGGCCGCCGCTCGCTGTGGCCCTCTCGCTCGCCCCCGACCCTTTCGGCCGCGATTTCCCCTCGGTCTCCCTCCCGCCCCAGCCACTCCCGCCTCCGGGCGGGTCCCGGAACTACCGGGCGCAGGCCCTGCCTCTTGGCGTTCGCACCGGCGGTTCCACTGCCGGGAACGCCCTGCCCGAGCGCCCCACGCCCAGGCTCCCCGGTCTCCCGCGGCCTGGTGGCTTTCTTCATGGCACTGTCGCTGGGGCAGAGGGGGCGCCCCCAGTACTCCTGAACGGAATGGTGCCTTCCAGGCCTGCAGATCGGCCTCCTTCCCTCTTCGGGCCTCAGTTTCCCCAGCCCGCCCAGGGGCTGCCATAAAGCCTGGGAGGAGGCCCAGCAAACGGCTTGGCCGCGCCCCAGGAAACCGGCAGGAGTCAGGAAGTGCTTACACTGGCCCACGCCCTGCCTGTCCCTTTGGGGGGTTTCCTGGTCGAATGTGCGGTTTCCATCTTCCCCAAATGGGGAAACTGAGGCCCAGAAGCAGCAGGACCAGAACCCGGGCCTGGCTGGGCCAACAGCCGCTCCCCCACATCCTCCTTCTGCCCTGACTCGGAGCCCGGCCTCTGCCGGCAGCCGTATCTTCCTCTGGAAGGCAGCCAGCGGCGTTATCAGGGCAGCCAGGGGTTCCCTCCTGGGCCCTGATGAGGCTCCCAGAGCACACCCCCTGCCCCCGTGACCTTCCCAATTCCCCATGTGTCCGGAACCCTCCCCTGCAGCCTACACCCCCTTTGCGTCCCCCCAAGAGGAGCCTCTACAACCCAGGATCTCCCGGGGCCCGGGGGTTCCCCCACGGAGGCCCCGCCACTGAGTTCATTTTGGCTTCTGCTGGGTGACCCCAGGCAGCGGCTTCGCTTCTTGGGGCCTCAGTTTCCCCATCCGAGCCTGTCTGATAGTGAGCTGAGTCAGTGTCCATCTCAAGCGCCCAGTGTTTTTCCTCATCACCGACCCCCCCGGATCTCGGGGGTCGGGGGCCCCACAGGAGCCGGGCATGCAGGGTGGAGGGTGCAGGATCCACCAAAGGCGTCAAGGGCAGGAGGCTGCCGGGTAGATGTCCCTGCAGACCAGGCCGAGCATCACCTCCCGCCCGAGGCGGAGCTGGCGCAGGTGTCCTCGGGGGGCTCGGGCAGCCGCCAGGGCCCGGCTGGTTTGGGGAGATGATCAAGGCCTCCATGGGTGCCCCACATCTGTCCTGGAACCCTGGACTGGGCGTCCCGCCCCCGCGGACGTGATCAGGCACAGTGGGCAGCAGCCCGAGCTCCGGCTTTATTCTGGATTGGCAAGGACCCTGCCCAGGCCGCTCCTTGCCCACTGGGGGCCTGGGCAGAATGGGAGGGGGGCTCCTTGAGGCACCTACCGCTGTACTGTTGGGAGGCCTGGGGGCAGCGGCCACACAATGGCCAAGATTGGCAGCTGGTGGTGGCAGGACTGTCACCCACAGTCCGAAGGGCCCCGGTTGGCCCCGGGCACAGGGCGCTGCAGACTGCCGGGACTGGGGGGCGAGGGGGGCCAGGGGCATGGGGGTTGCAGGGCCTGGGCCACAAGGCCGGGCAGGGCCTGCAGCAGGCCCCCAGCATGCCTAGGCGGCTCTTGAGGGCCCCCAGCAGCTGTCCAGCACCTCAGAGACCAGGTCACACATGAGGCTCTGGGTCTGCAGGGGAGGGACAGACAGACAGAGAGAGAGAGGGGACAGCTGATGAGCCCAGGTGGGGGGCCCACTGGAAGCATCCAAGTGTGGGGCAGCCACGAGGACACCCCAACTCTGGAACCCCACCAGCCGCAGCTGCCCAGGGACCCACCCTCGGTGCAGGTGCCGCTGTCACCAGCAGGGGCGTCGGGACCCCTACCCCAGGCCGCGCAGCCGGCTGGGTTCTCACCTGGGCAGAGGTGAGGGGCCGCTGACCCCCTCCAGGGCCTCCACAGGGGGACGGAAGGGGCTGGTGTGGGCCCCTCACATCCCCTACCCCGGCACCACCTGCACCCAGGAAGTCACCTGCCCAACACCTCGCTCAGCAGGAGGGGGCCAGACAGAGACCAGGCACCCCAGCCACCGCTCCTCCTCCATGATCATGTGCATGGGCCACAGATTTATTTCTGAGCTGCCTAGCAGCCAAAGCAAAAAGGGAAATCACTTCACAGTCCAAAGGGTAAAATCATTCTGGTTATTCTGCAGAATAAAATATGCTTTTTGCTTGTTGGGGATTGACTCGTCCCCCATAACGACACGTTCAAGTCCTAACCCATCTGTAAATAAGATCTTTGAAAATGCTAGCAGTTCAGGAGAGGACTCATTTAGGAGCAGGATCTTCAGAGATCCTATTTGGAGGAGGCCAAACTGACTGAGGGTGGGCCTGGGTCCCTGTGGCTGAGGTCAGAGACGCAGAGGATGGCGCAGGAGGGGAAGCCAGAAGCCAAAGCATGTGGCAGAGGCCGACTCGCTCACCAAGGGACTCCTCGGGCCTCCAAAACCGGGAGACAATAAATTCCTGTTCTGTGAGCGCACCGGGGTCACTGGATTAGATATAGATAGATAGATTGATAGATGATGGATGATTGATAGATGGTGGTAGATGACAGACAGACATACAACGTCCGTGGTCCTGCTCCCCGCGCCCCCCCCAACCCTTTCCTTTACTGGGCCCTCCCTCTGCCCTGTCCCGCCCACCGCGCCCTCCGCGCCCCCGGCCCCTCCGTCCCCGTGGCGCGCAGCTCCGCGCAGCCGCAGAGCCGCCCGGCTTCGCGTGAACCGCGCCCCGCACCGGGTTGCCAAGGCGACGGAGGGCGCCGGGGCGGGGAAGTCCAGGAAGACCCCGCGCTCGCCCGCTCTCCCCTCCCCCGCAAGCCCCACTCCGGTTCGAGCCGGTTTCCCCGCCCCGCCCCCACGGCGCACGGCGGCGGCCGAGGATTCCCCCTTTGAGGCGGGAGGATGACGACGCGTGCGCAGCGGGCAAGCCTTTCCCTCCCCGTCTGGCGTGCAACGGGGAAGCCCCGGCGCGTGAGGCAGGAGTCCCCGCGCAGAAGCAATGTGCACCTAACGTCCCGCTGCTCCGCCCGGAAGACCCCGGTCGTCCTGGCAACGCGCGCGGGGCAGGCTGGGAGCGCAAGGAACTCCCACGCGCGCCTGCCCCGCGAAGCCCTGCGGCGAAGTCAGGGCTTCCCCACCGCCGGCGCGCATGCGTGGGCCCGGGATTCCGCGGGCGAGGCGGAGGAAGAGAACAGGTTTTTACCGTCATCGTCGTCCAGAGGCTGAGGGCCGGCGTCTCCACTATCCAGCCCACCAGCCGACCCCCAACAGGCCCCTGAGTTCAGACGTCCCCTGTCCTGCTCCCACGCCCGCCGTGGTTTCCATGGCCCCGGTGAAGCGCCGCCGGCCAAGGCTGACCCTCCCCGGGTTGATCCCCGCGGGTCCCGGCCTTCCCTCACGCCCGCCACAGAGACCCGCCCTCTCCACTGTTCCTGTCCCACCGAGCTCCTCAGCCGAGGCCCCAGGAGGAAGGCGCGGAGGCGGGAATCGAGCCCCAGCGGCCATTCGGTCTCCTCCGCCGGGGCATCTGCAGCCCCGACCCCGGGCCCGCGCCACCCCTGCTGCCTCCATCTGCCGCTTCCCGGGAGGGACTCGGCTTCCCCGCCCGTAAGGAGGGTCGGAGTCTCCCCGGATGCCCTAGGTACCCTCACGTCCTCGCCTGGGGCCGGCTCCTGGGGGACCTCAAACTAAGCCAGTGCTCAATATATGTTGGTTATTTTTTATGCCAACATCTATTGTTCCGAGTCCCCCCAGCCGCCTGCGGAGTGTTTGTCAACTGCACCCAATTATTGACGACACCCTCCAGGCCTGGGCGCACGTGGTTCCTTTAGCCTTTCCGCGCTCTCTGCGTGAAGGACTCCTATCCATCCTTCAAAGCCTTTCATTAAGGCCCCTAGCCCCACCTCTAGACAAAGCCCTGTCCCCGCAGGTCTGGTGGAAGCGTTTAAGGCCAGGGCCTGCGGGGGAGGCAGGCGGGTCTGGACTTGCGGAAGTTGGAGGGGTGCTGATGGGCGCAGGAGGGGCCGTTGCTTGTGAATCCTCCCACCCCATGACCCCGCCTGCACCTCGTGGGCCACGTGCACGGCTTGAGGTCACGTCCCGTGCCCTGTCCCGGCGGCCACCTCTGGTCTCTCCACTGCCTCCCTCCTGACTCCTCGGCGTGCCTGCAGCGCCGGGCACCAGCCCGGGTTCAAATCCCTCTCCCGGGCCTTGCAGGCCTGCAACCATTCCATCAGCCTCGGGCTCCAGGCGGAGCTGCCCAGGACCCGCCCAGGCGCCGCCATTCGGAATAACGGGGGCGCAGACCCCGCATCCACACACAGCCCCGTCGCCACGCCTTTATTGGGCGCTCAGCCCCGGGACGCACTCGGAGCAGGGCCCCCCCCCCCCACGGGAGCAGGAACCGCGGGTGCTGCGGGGCCTGGGGGCGCAAGGCCCGGGGTGGGAGCCCGCGGCCGGCTCTGCGGCCCTCGGTGCGGGCCGGAGTGGGCGGGAAGGCTGCGGCTGGCGCGCGCGGTGGCTCCGCGCCGGTCACTTGGCGTTGAAGGCGGCGGAGCGCTGGTTCATTGGGTTGTCGGGAGAGCGCAGCCACTCCTTCTTGAGCAGCTGCTTGAGCTGCGACAGCCGCATGTTGGGGTTCTCGCGCTTCAGCCGCGGCAGCTGCGCCTCCTCGAAGGCGGTGAAGGCCGCGCGCATGCGCCGCTCCGGGTGCCTGTCGGCTGCCTCCTCCGCCACGCTGCAAGCGGGGGGCACCGGGGTCAGGGGGCGCACGAAGCCTCGCGGGGCGCGGTAGGACTGGGCGGGGAGCCCCCGGATTTCCCCGGGACCCGCACCCCCACCTGAGCACGGCGATGGCGTCCTCGATGGTGCGCGCCTCCACGCTGCCCTCCTCGGGCACGCGGCGGTTCACGTTCTCCTCCAGCGGCACCTCCAGGTGGCTCCGGGCTTTCTCCACTGGGGAGCGGAGGGGCGCGGGGGTGAGCACAGGTGCAGAGAGCCCCGGGGAGGTGAAAGCGCGCGCGAGGGGGCGCCCCCACCCCCGTGCCCACCTGGGTCAGGGGCCTCGCGGTGCTGGTGGTCCCGGCGCAGCGTCTCCTCGATCTGGGCACGCGTGACCTTGCAGGGCGCGGCCACCCGCGGGGCCCGGCCGCCCTTGAGCTTGGAGTCCTCCTCCTCCAGCAGCCGCTGCGTCTCCTTCTTGCGCTCCAGCTGCTCCAGGCGCCGCTTCTCCTTCTCCTCCTGGGGACCCGGACTGTCAGGCAGGTCCCGCCCCTCTCGCTTTGGGTCTCAGTTCTCAGTCCCCCAGTGAGGACTGAGCCCGGTGCTGGGTGCACGGGACCTGCTGGAGCCTGGGAACGGCAGGCACCAGGGCCAGAGCAGGGAGGGGCCCTTGGAGGACAAGTGGTGACCCGACCGGAGAAGGCCATGGAGAGAGCTGGGGGGCGGGAGAGGCCCGGCAGTGGGGCCAGCAGGTGCCAAGGCCCTGGGGCAGGATCCACCTGCAGGCAGGAGCAGCATGGAGGGCCCTGGGTGGGATCCCAAGCAGGGTCGGGGCTGCTTGCTGGCGGGGACAGCAAAGTGAGGCTGCCCAAGTGGACTGGGGACCTCGCAGGAGACCCGGGTTGGGGTGTCTCATGGTGCCTCAGCCCCTCAGGGAGGCCCGGAAGGCGGCTGGAGAGGGACATCCGGTGAGGGCTGGAATATTCCACCCCCTCCTGCCCAGCAGGGCCTGCATCAAGCCCCCAGCCCCCATGTTTCCTGTGCCTGTCCAGACGGACCCAGTGGGGCCGAGTGTCCCCTCTGTCCACGTGAACCCTGAGGCTCGAAGGGGGCTGACGGGTGGGGCACCTGGTCACCCTCCACACCGGGCTGCTCTGAGAAACCCCCTGTGCTGTGGTGGGGGTGGGGCACCTGCACAGGAGATGCTGCCTGGGAGCCTCAGTTTCCCACCTGCGCCTCTCAGGGTGTCTGCAGGCAGCCCCCAGGCCTGGCCAAGCCCCTCAGCCCCTGCCCCTGCTGCAGACCTGGGCCCATGCTTCCTGCCCCTCTTTGCCTCAATTTCCCCATCCAGAGACAGGCCCCGGGAGGAACCATGTGAAGTCTCCGGCTTCCCTCTCTGGAGACTGCATCTCTGGCAGTCACCACCTTTCCATCTTGGATTTGGTTTCCTATTCTATCAGTGTTTGGACAATCAATATCAAATGCAGACCTCTGTGGACCCAGCACAGCGTGGGGTGTGTGTGTGACATTCATCCCCCACTAAAAAGCAGGCGGACCCAGGCTGAGGGAGGAGTTGGCCTCCCACACTGGGCAGACGCCCACCAGGCACCTCCCCTTGGCCTGGCGCTGGAGCTCCTGGGGGTGCCCCCACCCATCCTCAGGCATTTTGGGTCTTGACCAGCTGGGAACGGGCTCTGCTGCAGCGGTTCCCTTTGGGGCCAGGGCTTTCTGCCGTGGAGCTGCCCCGGGTGCCCGCCCCACCGTCACAACCACCAGGCACCGCCCAACACCCCAGGGGGCTGCGCCAACCCGGGTGAGGCCCTGGTGGCACACGGAGAGCAGCCCACCCACCTTGCGCTGCTCCTTCCTCATGACGTGCTTGTCCTCGTCCTTCCAGTAGGCATCCTCCAGCTCCTTCTGCTTCCGGGCATCAGCGGCTGCCTGGGCCTCAGCCTTCCGCGCCCGGGCCGCTGCCGACTTAGTGTTTTCGCCCTGGAACTTCTTGGGCATCCCTCAACAGGCTACAGGGGTACGGCAGGGGCAGTGAGCGGGGCGGGGAGACCCCTACTCCCACGAGCCAGGACCCTGAGGCCACCACCCTCCGGGGCTCTGGCTGGAAAACGAGGCTCCAGACTTGTCCTCTCCTTTTGAAGCAGCCAAACGAGTGGGTTCTGGAATCGTGAAGCCCACCTGAGACAATGCACAGCTCGGTGGCATTTAGCAGCTTCACCAAGTGGTGCAGCCACCACTGCAAATCTCTTCCAGAACATTCTCCTCCCCTTGTCCCATGTACAGTCCATCCCTGTTTCCACCACCAGGCCCCGCAAACTCTAATCCATTCCGTCTCTGGATTTGCCCGTTCTGGGCATTTCCTGTAAATGGAACCAGGTACTGTCTGTCCTTTTGGGCCTGGCTCTCCCTCAGCGCTGGTGTGGATCAGAACTTTGCTCTGTTTTATGGCTGAGCTGTATCCTGGGTGTGGAAACCCCACTGCCTTTCTCCACCGTCCGTGGGTGGACATGTGGCCTGTTTGCCCCTTTGGGGTGCTGTGGGCATCTTCGGCCCATGTGTGGGTCCAGGCTCGGCCCTCAGGCCTCCCTCCCTGCGGCTGAGCCCCACACTCGGTGCTGACACCCCTTGCCCTGGGCAGGCAACCCCACGAGCTGCTCCCTTGGCCTGGCCCCGCTGGGAGAAGCTGTGACCTAGAACACAAACGGCTGGCACCAGCCCCGCCTCCCAGGCCACCGAGGAGACCTTCACACTCACCAACCTACCCAAGTCCCCCAAAGCCTCACTGTGGGGACTGGGGTTATCCCACATGGGGGTGGGGAAGCCAAGGCCCGGGGCAGATCATACAGCATGCTGGGGTTGTGAGCCGGGGTCTCTCCTCCGGGGCCTGCCTTCCAGGCCGGGGGGGGGGGGCAGTGTGCAGCCAGAACCAAGGGCTCCCCCTCTAGGCTGTGGGGCCCCGGCTCTCCTCGCCTGGGGGCTGGGCTGATGGCCCCTGGATTGTGACTCAGTCCCTTGCTGAACCTTGGAGAAAGAGGCCCAGCTGACCCTCCCGTCTCCAGGACCTGTGGGAACCCCAACACTGGCTCCCGTGTGCATGCAAGCTGAGCGAACCTCGTTTAACTCTCACGACCACCCCAGAAGGCGGCAGCAGAATGGGAGCCTTGCAGGTTCGGGGTGACTCTGCGGGGGGTGGGGGAGGTGGTTAGCACTGGGGCAGAGGCAGACACCAGGCCATGCTGCAGGAAAGGCGAGGAGGCCAGTGGGACAGAGCAGGTGGGCAAGGGGGAGCTGGAGGGGGCCAGAGGCTGGTGGACAGCTCTGGACAGGGCCCAGACACACTCCAAAGCCCCTCCAGCTGCTGTGTGGAGAAGGAGCAGGCTGAGACGGTGCCGAGGGGGGTGTGGGGGCTCTGGAGTTTGGCAGAGCAGGGCTGGGCTACGTGTCTGTCACAAACCATCTCATCTCAAAGGCCCAAGGCCACACAGTGGCTTCGTGGAGGGACCGGGATTTGAACCCAGGCCCAGCCCATCAAGTCCCCACCTTTGTTCCTAACCGCCCCACCACCACCACCCACTGGGTCCCGCTGTGCCCTGAAGTCACTGGGGCCAGGGGGCAACACACAGGGGCAGTACGTGGCCCCACTGTCCAGCCAAGATGCCGTCCAGAGGCCAGGGCAGAGTGGAGCTAAGAGGGGGAGGAGCTCAGCCCCAGGAGACTAGGGTTCGAGTCCCGGCTCTGCGGTCCTGACGGAGGTGCTCCCCTGAGCCTCGGTTTCCACACCTGAGACTGGGAGAGAATCCCAGCCCCTCTCTCAGAACGACGGGAGAGCTGCTGCAGGCGGCCACGCCAGCCCGATCCCACGCTCCTGCCAGCTGCTCCTCGGCCCCCTACCATGTACCAGACAGAAAACGCCCCCTGAACACCCCACGAGGGCACCAAGAGGGGGTTCACTGCCCGGGTTCAGGCTCCCGACAAAACTCCTCCCCTCCCTGCTGCTCCTCTAAGGCCACCTCGGGGCTCTGCACTGGCCGTGTCCCTCCCCTTTTATCCCAGTTTACTCCTGTGTTAACTTCGGGGCCCAGGCGTCGGCACCTCCAGGAACCGGGGGCCTCGGAGACACCCCCGAGCCTCGCCCAGATCACAAGCCTCTCTCGGAGCATCTCTCCGGGCCTCAGTCGCCCGGCCCGGGAAATGGGCACCGCCCCGCGGGCGCCGGCAGCGCCCCGGCCCCCGAGCACCCCACCTCCAGCCCTCCCGGGGAGGGGCCCCCAGGACGCGCTGCCCCCGCCGGGCCCGCCCGGACCCCGGCTCCACCCGCTCCGCCGCCGCTCCTACCTCCTTCCCCGGCGCCGGCCCGGTCGCGCCTGTGTGACGCCACAGGACCGGCGCTCCGAGCTACCAGCGGCGCGCCGCGCGCGCTGATGACGTCTCGCCCCGTCGCCATCTTGGTTAGGGGGACGCAGGCCCGGCCACTGGCTCAAGCCAACGGAATCGGCCCCTTATTTCTCCTTCCTCTTCTAGAAGTGGGTATTTGATAAACGCTCATCCCCTGAGCTTATCTCGGATGCGGGTGAGCCGCGCGGGGCGGGTACAGGCTCACAGCCTGCAGCGTTGCCTTTACCAAGATGGCCGATGCCCGGACCAGAGAGCGGCGGCGGCTCACACGCAGCGCGGCGGGGTCCCGGAGTCGCCCGGCCGCCAGGGTGCGCCAGAGTCCGCGGTCGCGGCTTTGAAGACCCTTTCCCGACCCGGGTGCTGTGGCGCCGGGGGCCGGGGGGCCGGGGGGCGGGGGGCGGGGATCCACACCGGCGCCCGTCCGGGGGAAACTGAGGCCGGGGAGGCCGGGATTGAATGTGGCCGAAGTCTAGGTGCCAGCGGTTGGGGTCCTGCGTCCTGTACCCCCGCCGGGCCCCCGCCTGATCAGTGAACCCCAACCCCAACCCCAACCCTAACCCCAGGTGGCTCTTCCCCAGTGTGAGAAACAAGCACATTCCTAAAAGGAATAAACGCTCACCCCCTTGTGGAGAAGATCTTGCAAGAATCCGTGCCCAACCAAGATGTGGGGGCGTTGGCGGCAGAACCATAGACCCAGCAGAATTTATTCCCTACGCCTAACCGCAAGTCCCTCCCCTGTTCTCCATTGGCTGATACTTCAGAGGTTACATTCTATTCCACAAGCCTAACTAGCCTGCCCAAATTGGAAACTATGAAATAAGTTTCCCTGGGGAATTTGCAACATTTGGAAGGGTTGGAACAAATCTCCACTGCTGACTCTAATGGTGATGCCCAGGCCTCTTTAGAGCCAGTCTGGGCTAGTTTGGTAACAAGTTATGAGGCTGTTTTAGGAACCTCTACCCTTGAGTCTCCACCTTGCAAGGATAGTAGATACTGGGTGGATAAGCAGGGGAACTGACCGTAGATAGTGGGCTGATAAACGGGGACCGACCCTGGACTACAGTTTGTCTTGTTAACATTCTGCCAATTCCTGCACTGCCCCACCCCACCAGGCACACCTATCCTGTGTGAAAGCTAAACTTAATCTCATTCTCACAAATCCCCCTTTTTTTAAACTCTCTTTAGCTTTCACATTCCAGTCTCTCAAATCTCTGAAGAGCTTTCTCACATTCTTCATCGTATAAATCCTCATCTCTGAGGGGGTGTAAATTGTTTCGCGTGTATTGAACCAGCATTTGTTTGGTTAGGGCCATTTCAATAAGTCTTTGAGTCAACCCCGGGACACATGGGTTGATACAGCAGCCGACTGCTGTGAGTGCTCCAGCTACAGTGATAAGAGAGGTCAAGACGGACAACGTCACCCCTTTCCACTTTCCAAACCAGCTTTCCAACCATCCAGTGAGAGGATTATTAATACCTGAATTCCCTGCTAAGTCTTAGGATAAAGCGGTTAGACCTTGCAAAGCTTTGGTGATGGTCCCATTAGGTGCTGTATTATTTGGGATAAATGTACAACAACTGCCGCCAATCATTACATAAATGCCTCCTTTTTTAGCAAGCATCATGTCTAAGGCTGTTTTATTTTCCCATGCCATTTGGCTAGTAGCATCTTGCTGCTTTGTGATTCCCTTACCTGCATCTTTGGTCTAATTGATAAATTTTTGTTGGTTATAATATATGTAATTAATCCAGTCAACATTCTTATTAATCATGACCCATCAGAAAAAAATGACCCAAATCCTGTAGCTACCTGATTTTTAGCCTTAAACTTATTTGGGATTCTCTGTGGAACTCCTATACTGTCTAAATAGATTTGGTCATTGAAAGGACCAGGTAAACTTCTTTTCTCCCTTTTCTCTTGGGGTTCCACGTCCTCCCCTTTCTCAAATGCCAGGGTGAATGGGATGGCCAATTGGACGAGAGCACAGGTCCCTTCCACTTTTCAGGTAACACTGGTTGGAGGATGCCCTTCCTGCAGCACCACCAAAGGTCTGCTCGGGGTTAGACTGGAGAAACCGCCAGTACTATCCTCAGTCACATCCCACACTGGGGTACACGAGGCCATGGTCCTGAGATCCTGGAGCCCCTCTCCCCGTCCAGAGAGACAGGCAGAGTGGTTTCCTGGACCAAGGTGAGGAGCTAGCCTGGCCTTGGTGTTTCCACTCCTGATGGGAGGAAAAAGGGAGGACAACATACTGCAATTTTCACCAGGGGTAGTATTCTGGAAAAGGAGCACCACACACTTGAACTCCTTCTCATGCTTTTCCACACCAAAGGGAAAGGGCTCGATCCGAGCAGTGGGTCAGTCTGTTGCACAAGCTTCACAGTTACTTTTCTCTAGGCTCTGGAGTGTATATTTAACCCATTCTATCCAGGCATTTGCATCCCTGTATCCTGTTTCTATTTCTGTGGTTTGCTTTAAGTTTTCTGCTTTGATTATTCTAATACCTTGCCCCCTTAAGTATTACTGAAGGGCTAACTGGAGAGAATGTTGTTAATGACAAGCTTAATGGAGGGGAAAGGACTTGTAGATGGAATCTCCCCAGAGGATCTCTACCAGTAACCACTACCCCTATGCCATATACCCCATCATCTCCCCCACTGGTATTGGGTCATTTATCAGCTCATTTAATAGTTATTACCACTGGGTTGTATTGATTCCTGCAATCTGGTGGGGTATTACCTTTATAAAAGGTTATTTTATCCTTTAATTTCCAATGGGTTGGGCGGATCCAACTCGTATCTACAGCCCATCCCTTGTACTGGGTTGTCCTCCATGCATCAGCCCAAGAGAGGCAAGGGGAGATGCAGCTGAAAACACTTTTTACTGGCTCTGGGCATAGATATTTATCCCTCCCACTCAGCCACCGCTGGTACTCCAAATTCCCACAGTCCACTGCCTGACATGCATCAAACTGCACTGTTTGAAACTCTAAGCCCTCAGTTATATTTATTACTACTTTGACAGGACTCAGTGCATTCTGAATTGGGAACATTATGGCTAGCATAATCATCCCCATTCCTAGTCTGAGCTTTAAGCTGCCCATTCTTCCGTTTTCTAAAGCACCTGACCAAGTGGTGTGGAGACACAGGGCTTGACTGGCCCCCCACCTTTTCTGATATTCCCTCCCAGCTATTGTCTTTTTAGAGTGACCCTTAAGGGATCTGAAGTTGGAGTTATTTTCCAAGATTTGGGTGGAGTTGCTGGGTACTTATCTTCCGGTTCAGATACTGGTCTCTTTACTCGGGTGTAGTGAGTCCAGCCTTTCTCTGCCATCCAGACTACTGTTTCAGTTGTTAACAAAACTTGATAAGGTCCCTCCCAGGCTGGTTGAAGTCTGGACTCCTTCCATGATTTGATCAGGACCCAGCTGCCAGGTTGGTGTTGATGGACAGCAAATTCAAGGGGTGGCATCTGGGCCAGCAAACCAGGGTGCCTGAGGGATGACAGAGTGGGCGACAAAGCCAATACATAATTTTTAAGGAAGAGGTCCTTTGACTCTAAGGAAGGGAGATCTCTAGTTTTAGCCGCCCCACTGGGGCATCTCAGTGTAATTAACTTGAATAGTCTGAAATGGCCTAAGGCCTTGTTCCTTTACCCCATGTTCTTGTTTCCTTAGGACTTTCTTATTAACCCTTTGGCAAATTATGCATCATTTACATATTTGTTTAGCTACAGTATAAAGGCCCACACACCCAAAATACTTAAGAACCAGATCACACATGGTCTGTGCTCCCCGATGACTCCCCTGGTGTAAAACTGCTAACACGTCCCTCAGGTACAGACACCCCTGAACTCATTTACATGAAGCGCAGCAAGAATTTAGCAACATTTAAGGCTATTTACTGGTAAAAAGAATGGAGCAATTAGACTATAGAACAACAATAATTCAGAATAACCCAGGATTAATGAACAAAAAGGCTCACAATTCCCAAACACCCACTGAAAATCCAGTCTTCAATACACCCAGTTCAGTGATGCCTGAATGTAGTTGATTCACATATATGTACACCTTAAACACACACACAAGGTTTGCTGCCAGATGAGTAATAACCCACTTTTCAGAGGGAGGAGGACAAGCCTTGGTGTGTGGCATTTGACAATATAAGTGGTGCCTCTATTCCCACCAGAGCCAATTTCAAGCTAGCAACCTGCCATCACCAAACACAGAGCTGGGAAGAGATCTGCACCACTCACTGTCCTAAGTTCATTCGATGCAGCTTTAGTGAACCTTAATCTCTTTTACAGAAACATGTGCATACAATCCACTTGCACCCTGATTATGAACCTTTTGCTTTTGCCCAAAATACATCAGCAAAACTATACTACAAATCAAAAGAACACACAGCTCCTTATATATTTGGAACAGACAGAGACATACAACTTACACATACTCAAACCACTTCTATCTAACTAAGGGAAAACGCTGCACACAGTAAAATTCATATATACACACCCATAACCATACAGAACCACACATTATGCCTGTTTACAAGCATGTACAGCCAGTGTCTTTCATACTTTTAAATAAAGAGTTGTCTCATTCTCCACACTATTGTGAACCTGCACACAATTGCCCAGCTTTGGAGTACACACAAACTAGTATATGCTACAAAGACACAAAGAAGTATCTCCAGTCTGCCATAGATGAGTACACAGGAAATAAGCCAAGTCCCAAACCATACACTGACAAACTCCCACAGCTTTAAAGACTCCTACATAATCGTATCACATGCTTTTATTACATACAAATATAATTATCTCACATCCCTGTGTAAACACACAACTCAAACTTCCATTAGATACACGAATCTTCAACTCCCAGAATGCATACGCTAAAATATGCAAATGTGTCCACCAATACCTGTCCAGCCCCACATCACTTAAGTATACAGATGGAGAATCACACAAACCCCATGCCACAGAATCCTTAAATCTAAACATATATGGCACCCCACCAAACCCAGAAATTTCCTTACTTCCCTTTTTGTCCAGGGAAGAGACAAGCCAACCATGGCCTGAATTCCCTCAAGATCAATCCCCCCTCTTTCTTTCTAACTGGCCCCGACTACTTCTCTATCTCGCCCGTCTGTCTCCCCCCTGCTTCATCCCTAATCTCTCCTTGACCATGAGGTCAGCCGTGCTCATCATGGCCTTAGCTTTCTGCTTCTGCTTTTCCTCCTCTTTCTCACAAACACTTTCTGAGACTCTCTCAGTAACTCCTCCAATGGCTTATCCAGCCATCCGTCCATTTTTCGGATCTTTTTCTGAATATCAGGCCAAGATCCCTTTACATAGCTGACCTTTAGCATTCCCTGGGCCACAGGATTACTGGGATTCATTCCTGAGTATTTTGTCACCTGGTCCCTCAATCTTTACAGGTGGGCTGAGGGCGTCTCATCTTTTTCCTGATTTACCTCAAAGGCCTTACTTAGGTTCTGGGATTTGGGTACAGCCAATTTTATCCCCAGTATAACTAGTTCTCTAAGATCTTCCATGTGTGTTCTAGCCCCCTGATCATTATTATCCCAATTGGGGTCCACACTGGGGAACTTCTGCTCTGCTGCCCTCACCCCTTGTCCAGGGGGGTGCTGCCTCTCGCATTCTCTCATAGCCGCCCTCCTCACCATTCCCCTTTCCTCTCCCATAAAGAGGATGTTTAGTATGGACATAAGTTCAGACCAGGTATATAAACTGGGGCTAAGAATTGATCTAATTGTTCAGCTAGCCTCGCTGCATCTTCCATTAATGATTTCATTTCCCTCTTCAAGTTCCTTACTTTTATACACATCAATGGGACATTTACATAACCAATTTCTCCTGATCCAATAGGTACTTCTCTGAGAGGGTACAAAGACTCAGTGGGTTTATATACTCTCACCCTCCTTTCCTCAGAAGCCTCTGGAAACAGAAACAACTCCGAATATTTTTCTTACATTGTTCCAATTCTTTTCTAACTGTTGGTGGGGTGTAACCAGTGGAGCATTTGGCACCAATTGGCTCTCCGACTGCACCTCTGGTTGCCCAGAGATGAAGCCTGGTTCCATTGAATTTTTATGGTTCAACTGTTCCTGCCCCAGTGGGGAAGGGGAAACTTAAGGCAGGGGAATGGTTATCAAAGGATCCCAGGTTTCAGTTTCTAAAGATTCAGTCTCTGAATCTGGGCTCTTAACATTCACGGAATAAAAACTGGTGTCTTTCCCTGCAGCCAGCACATGGCATAGTCAGATTCCTCCTTGGTTTCTTTTTATTAACATAATGCATGAGGTCAGCACAAAACCATTCCTCATCTGCCCCATATTTTGGCCAGAATACATCGGGTGGCAAAATGCTTTCTCTTGTGCAAGCATAACAACAATATTTAATCATTTTCCGATCACTTTTGGCCCAATGTTTCAACATCCTCCCCAATGGACTATCCAGAGAAATGTTCCCTGGGGGACCCTACAGGTACCCCCTTCCCTTTACCCCCAGCCAGCCGGCTGCCTCTATTCCCCATTCTGAGTCTTGTCTGGGCGTCTTTCCCTCAGGATCAGCCACAGACTCACCAGAATGTCCCCCCCACCAAGGTAATACTTAATAGTCCTTTTTTCTTACCTTGGTCTGTGCACCGAGTTACCTGGTGGCTGTGAGGCACGTTTTCCCTCCGCCTTTTCTTGTCCACAAGCAGCAGACCCAAGCATCTGATCGCGGGTCTCACCAGCAGTCAGAGGTGGGCCCCCGATGTTGGAGTCCGAGACTGCTCAAACGGCGGGGCGTGCCTTCCCTTCCTCCATCCCGGGGGTCCTCCTCGGTGCTTTGGGTCCCGGACGAGCCCCCAAGAAGTTGTGAGAAACAAGCACTGTTCCTAAAAAGGAACAAACGCTCACCCGATTGTGGAGAAGAAAAGAATTTATTCAGGATCTTGCAAGAATGGACACCCAACCAAAATGTGGGGGGTTGGTGCACAGAACAATAGACCCAGCAGTATTTATTCCCTACACTTCACCGTGAGTCCCTCCCCTGTTTCTCCAGCGGCTGATACTCCAGAGGTTACATTCTATTCCACAAGCCTAACTAGCCCGCGCAAATTGGAAACATTTGAAATAAGTTTCCCCACAAATTTGCAACATTTGGAAGGGTTGGAACAAATCTCCACCCCTGACCATAATGGTGATGCCCAGGCCTCTTTAGAGCCAGCCTGGGCTAGTTTAGTAACAAGTTATGAGGCTATTTTAGGAACCTCTACCCTGAGTCTCCACCTTGCAAGGATAGTAGATAGTGGGCAGATAAGCAGGGGGACTGACCATGGATAGTGGGTGGATAAACGGGGACTGACTGTGGCTAGTGGGCAGATAGGCAGGGGGACTGACTGTGGACTATAGTTTGTCTTTTTAACCTTCTGCCAATTCCTGAACTGCCCCACCCTGCCAGGCACACCTATCCTGTGTGAAAGCTAAGCTTAATCTCATTCTCACACCCAACCCTAACTCTAGCCCTTTATCGCTTTACTCGTGGGTTAGCTGCAGGTGTCTGTATGTCCTGTGCACCCATACTTTAGGTTTTCCACGTTTTTTGGACCTCAGTGTCCTCCTGTGTAAACAGGGGGGTCCCCGGTCCAGGGCTGGTCTCACGGGGCCTGGCTGTGCAGACGAAGAGGGGACGGGTTAACCTCAGAGGCCCCAGATGTCCCCACACCCCATCCCCCCTTGGGGCCAGGAACGCTGCGCCCCAGCTTTTCCCAGCTGGTGTCTGCTCACCCAAGAGGAGGCTGGGGGCCCCCTGCTACCCGGGCACACGAGCGTCCACGCCGCTTCCCAACCAGGAGGGTCACTTGCAGCCTCCTCGGGGGCAGTTACCAGGCTCGGGAGACGGCCTCCAGGGCGAGCGGCTGCCGGCCCAGCTTTCTCGCTGTGCCAGCTCTGTCCTCACCATCAGTGGATCCCACCAGGATCCCGAGCCACATTTAATTGTCTCTTTGGGCCGGAACGCATCATCTCAGCGACCACTAGAAGCCGATCCCACCAGGAGATCTTCAAGTGAAGATTTTAAAGAATTCTCTAGAAACATACAGCTTCAGGGGTAAGCACCAAGCCGTCCCCTCCGGTGGTGCCAGCCAACGACTGAGGACGCCAACAGCTCCTGCCCGGAAGCCGGGGCAAGGGCACCTTCCAAGGCCTGTAATTGTAGTCGACACCCCTATTGAATGGCTGAAAGTCTCCCCAAAATTGCCTCTAAGACCATCATGCTGTAATACTGACCTGCTGTTGTTTCTTATGCCGCCTAAGAAATACCAAAACTCTCCTGCTTGGTTCTCACGACCACAAGCTCTGCTCTGGGTTTAACTGACAGCTGGTTCTCCTTTCCCCATGTGACCCTCCTACAAAAATCTATTAGCTATTTCTTTCACAGTTCAGAAGATGGATTTCCTCCTGTAGCACACGCTCCCCCACCCCACCCCCAGAGCGTGCGTGTCCCTCACGTGCTTCATTCCAAACTTCTGTCTTGTAAAAACTGGATCTTGGTCCATGCCAACAAAAGGCCTCTGCTGACGTCAAGCCCGGCCCATCGGGAGCGAACACGATTTGGGGACCTCTCCTGTGCTCCTTAGGGGCACCCCAGCTGCCAGGCAGGAACTGTTAAACTCTAGTTACAAAATGCCTCCACTTAAGGGACTGGCTTACTCCTGATAAATAAACGAAATAAACAATATTGCCCTCTGAGTGCCTCTCTGCTCCCCTCTCTCCTTCCCTGGAAGTCCCACAAACCAGTTGAGCTCCTGAGCCAGTGTTGACTTTCCTCTTAGCCGGCCAGGGGGGCTTGTGCTACAGCAAACACTTCTTGCCGAGGACACTCAAGGCCGGTGGAAACCTGCTGCGAGGCGGTGGGGAGAGGCCACGGGGTCTCGGGAGCAGCCCAGCTGGGTTTCAGGCATGTTTTCATCGCCTGGGTGTGGAAATCCGGGCTCCCAGATTTGGGGTTTGTGGGGGGAAGCCTGCGAGATGGGGACCACGGTTTTCATATCCTGGGGGTCGTGTCACCGTGTGACTCCTTCCTCTTGGGTGTGAGCTGTACTTACTGATCCACTTTAGGGAAAACTGCAGCGGGGGAGATGGGATTGGGTTTAAACGATCGTGCGTCTGTCTCGCTGCTTTCTCACCCACTCACACACGTGAGTGAGCAGGGAGGTAGTGCACCACCCACGGGACGGTGACAAAATAAGTGCGCCTTGTTTAAACTGCTGCGCTCCGGGGTAACTTGTTACCCAGCCGTGGCTAACCAACACAGGGCCTGTCATGAGGGCAAATTGAGGTTGTGTTTCTGGCACTGCCCGTGTCATGCTGGCTGGTGGATCCCCCCAGTCTTCCCGTCTACTGCACGGCTCGCTGGCACGTCGGATCATCCAACAACCACTACAAAAAGTGCCCTGAGGCCCAGGGCAGCCAGCTGCAGGCCAGCTCCCCGGACGGCCCCTGGTGGCAGAAGTGGCATCAGGGTGACGGGCTGGACGTCGTGGATTGAGGTCGTGCACCTGATTTTATCCGTCCTCAGCCAAAAGGAGGGGGCAAGAAAAACGTGCAGCCCCGATAGCCCTCGTCTGGGAGCTGACCTGGCGACTAAACATGAGGTTTCACAGACCCTCAAACAGGGCCTCACCGGCCGTGATGGGGGTGGAAAGCCCGGTGACCGCTCCGGCGCAGCATTCTGGTCTGGAAAACATCCTGAAGCTTTACGAGGTGCTGCTGGGGGCTGGGCACGTGGAGCTCGTTGTTGCATTTTTGCAACTTCTTGTGAGTTCATAATTATTTCAAAATTAGAAAATAAGAAAGAAAGACCCCTCCCTGTTTGCGTCTGAGCACAGAGGGAAGCAGGGACCGTGCAAACCACAGAGATGAGTGGCTGTCACCCCTCTCCCCAGGGCCGCTGCCCTGAGCCCCCTGCCCGCCCCGGCAAGCTCGCTTGGCTCGGCCCTGCTGCCTCCCAGAGAGAAACCAAGAAGCCCAAACAGGGACTCGCCCCCCTGCTGTCTGCACCCACCCAGAGCAGAGTTCCACCTCCCGAACCCTCCACAAAAATCACTCAAACCCAAACACCCCTCCATACCCCTTCCTCACCCACTCTGGCTGCAATGACCGTGGACACTCAGGGGGTCCCACACTGCGTGGCCCCCCATGTTGCAACAAGGCAAGAACCCGATCTCATCTCTCCGCAGCCCCTGGGGTGGGCACAGAGGGTCTGAGTGGGACCACGGGCAGCTGACCACATTGGTAAGGTTTCTGTCCCCAAAGCCCCCAAATTCCAGGAATCTGAGGTTTGAAGGTTGAAGATGCTTTTTGATTAAAAAAAAATCATTTTATGTATTTATTTTTTATTGTGATGAATTTCACATAACATAAAACTGATCGTTTTGAAGTGGAGAATTCAGGCACTTGGTACACTCGCGATGCGGTGCAGCCACCGAGGCAGGATTAGAATTAGGGCAAACTCCAGGGCGCGTCGGGCTGCGGGGAGGATGGCAGCAAACAGCACCCGGCCCCGGAGTGGGTTTTCTAGGATCCGCTTCAGCAAAGGAGGGAGACGGGGAGGGCAGCAGAGCGGTTAACAGAAAATCACAGAAGGAGCAGGACAGTGAAAAAGGAAACCCTCTCGCCCGCCACTCGGGCTGCACCATGGCCTTGACTTCTCGCAGTCCACCACCATCACGTTCCGGAACATTTTCGTCACCCCCAAAGGAGACCCCATCCCCAAGAGCCGTCATGCCCCGATTCCCTCCCCGCAGCCCTGGCAACCACTGAACCACTGTCTGTCTGTCTGTTCTGGACGTTTTCCATAAATGGGACCGGACGATACGTGGCCTTTCATTGCACCCCGGAGCAGATCAGCACTTCTCTCCTTTCTGTGGCAAAGGCTGGAGGTTTCTGAGGAGGATCCCCCCGCCCAGGATCCCAGCCCCCTCCCACAGGCCAGGGCCCTGACCCCGGGTCCAGGGCATGAACCAGAAGTGTCTTGTCATGTTTGACTTTGCATCTGAGCCCAGCAAACGCCCCGGGCCTTGTGCGGGATGGCGGGGAACGGGCCGAGCCCCTTGGGGACACAGCAGCCTCTGTTTGCTTTCTGAGGTCACCCTCAGCTCTGCGACCTCCCTGCGGCCCGTCCCCAGCCGGGCGGGGGCCTGCTGGCGGCGACAGGGCCAGGCTGCTGCCCCTTTCCCCTAATCAAACACAGGCCTCCCTCAGCCGCAGGACCCGGCGCCTCAAGCCCGTGCCACCCTAGCCAAGGGCAGGGCCCTCGCCACACCCGGAGCCACCACACCCCAAGTCCTGGCAGCTGAGGCTCCAAGGCCTCTACAGGGGTTCAGCTGGTAGCGGCAGAGCCAGGATTCAAACCCTGTTCCATCCAGTTCCAAGTCCCAAATCTTCGCCGCCGCACTCGGGTGAAGGGGAGGGAAGAGGGAGCAGGGCCAGGGTATCTATCAGGGCAGTGGACAGATTTTGTTCTGAGGGCGGTGGGAGCCATGGTGGGTGTGTGAGTGAGGGTCTGGGGAGGGGATCTGGGGAGCAGACACCCCCTTTCCCTGAAGCCCTGGCATCCACCCCGCCCCATGGGAGCCTCCAAGTTGGGCCAGAGCAGGGACAAAGAGCGACAACGCAGATGCCTCCAGGTGGTGTCAGGGCTTTTCTGGTCCCTGCAAAACATCAAAGCCGTTCCCTGTCCGGATCTTTCTTTTCCCGCTCGGAGCCCACTGTGCTGCCGGCTCGACCCACCTGGCAGAATTTCAATTTGCCGGGTCAGGGTTTGGGAGAAAGTCATGTGGACAACACAGAGATGGGCAGAGAGTGGGTGCAAGTGGCACAGCCACGGCTGCAAGACTCCACATGGCTGTGGGGTGGGGACGGGGGTGTGGAGGGCCCTGCCCCAGCCTGACCCTGGCCTCTGGGAAGGCAGGCAGGGGCCATGTCCTCCATCCTGGCACTGCTGCCCCGGGTGCACCTAGAGCCAGCTGAACCTGAAGCTGACACAGCCAGAGCGCAGGTGGGGGCTCTCCCCAAATCTGGGTTTGTCGCCCGGTGCAGCCAATGTGAGTCACACCGAATGGGTTAAGGAGGCAAAAAAAGGTTTATTTATGCCAGCGGGAAGGCATGGGAAATTTCCCAAATCTCCCCATCGTGATTTTTCAATTGGCTTTTATTCAATTGGCTTTTTATTAGAGACAGAGAGAGAGAAGCTTCTTGGGTAACAGGTAACAGGCTGGAGAACTTCAGTAGTTTTTATGTCAGTTATTTACTACTTCCTTTAGGATTTACTTGCTCCATGACAGCTGGGCATGGTGCTTCCGAGTCTGGGGTGACAGACGAAAGTACACTTGTGTCTGGGTGCAGACTTTGTGTTCACATGCTGATCCTCTGGGAGCCTGAGAGCTCCAGCCACAGCTTGTTCAGTCTTCAGGCCATGTTTGAAAGGCTCCTTCTGGAGCAGGGCTGTGGAGGATGCAGGTGGGGACTTACCTGTGTCCTGTTCATCCTGCCTTCCTCACAGGCCTCCCCCCTGCCCCAGGCCCCGGAACAAGCAAGAATCCGGGGCCTTGCTCCTGGCCTCACTGCTGAGATCAACAGGGGTGTCCGTGTGGCTGTGTCCCCTACCCCACCCTGGCCATTTAGGTGAGCACGAGAGAACAGGCCGGGGTGCAGGCACCCGGGTGGGAGGAGGAGCAGGTCTGGGGTCTGGGGGTCTGGGGAGCTGGGCTTGCGCAGATGTTCCAGGCAGACACCACGCAGCCCCCTCCTCCTTGTGATCAGCTCAGCCGCGGGGTACGGAGATGCCAGGAAGGGGTCAGGAGCCTCAGTGCATGCAAAAAATGCTAAATAAAACATTTGCAAATTGAGCCCAGCTGTGCTATCAAAAGACAACCTCCCAGGGGCAACGGGCCTGAATCCAGGACAGGGAAGTTCAACCTCAGAACACGCCTGGAAGTCATTGGCTCAGTGAAGAGATGAAAGGAGAAAATACTGAAAGGTCATCTTCTGTGGGCTAGAAAAACATTGGGTAACATTCAGCAACAACTTTGGATTTTGTTTTAAGATTCTTCTTCAGTGGAAGGCCAGATAGGGGCGACGATTCAAGAGGACGGCCCCCCTGGGGCTGGGAGGGGAGGCAGGAGCAGTGAATGCAAAATGCTGATACAGAGGAGGTGGCCAAAGCAATAAGACAAGAAAAAGAACAGGAGAGCAGACGATGCGACCTTCCACAGAAAATCAAAAAGAACAAACCAAGAGGGTTGACAAAACTGATGAAGGGGCTGAACGCAAGACCCAGGTGCAAACAGCTCTCTCTGAACTAGCAATTTCTGTCCAGGGTAAAGATGGCCCCATCCCGATGGCCACAAAATGTGTGATATGCCCAGAACAAACCCAATCTAAAATACACGAGGACTGCACAGAGCCAGCTTTTCCACTGGGCATAGGGGAGAACTGGAGTGAGTATTCCCAGATAGAAATCAAGACAACAGCATTTTCATCCTGGGTTAATTTTAAATTCAATGCAATGCCATTCAAAATCCAGCAGGATTTTGTGTTTTGTTTTTTCTTTTTAACTTTTTGGAAAGCTGAAAGTAAATGCGTAAAAATAGCCTAGAAAATATTGAAAGAATAAGAATCATAATGGGGGGCAATGGGAAATTGCCCTTTGTGGTGTTGGCCATTCCACAAAAGTGCGGGAATTTAAACAGTGTGGTTTAGACAGGACGAACAAACAGACCCGTGTGTGTTTGGGAATTGGGGAAAAAGCAGCCGGGGCCAGGGGTCGCCAGAAGAGAACGTGGAAAGCACTTCCAACAGGCCCACAGCAAGTGCTGAATGGTCATCAGGAGTTCCAGAATGTTCTTTTCTTCTGGGTATAAAGGCAAGTTGCTTTTAAAGTGGAACACACACCGTGGAGAAGATCCTGTGCCCTTCTTGGTTCTCTCTGGGACACAGACCCCGGTGCTCACGTTGGGGTGACCCTGCCCCTGGCCGCTCGGCCAGGCCTGGGGCATTTCCCACGGTCCGACTGGGTTCTGTCCCCTGGAGGGGTCACGTCCTGCTGCCCAGGCCATCGAGATGGACACCCGGCTTGTCCCCTCTCGGAAGCCAGGGGCTCCTGTGTTCTGGGGACAGAGCCCAGCGGCTGAGGGGCCCGTTGGTGGTGTCGTCAGAGCTCCGAGTCATCGTTGCTGCTCTGGTGGATCGTCCCCGGTCCCCTCCCGGGCTCAGGGCTGCAGCCACCCCCGGCAGGGCCGACTGGCTAGGAGCTGTCCCGCCCGGAGCCAACCCGCCCGATTTGCATGTGGTTCCCAGAACCGGCCTGAGCCCCGCCCCTCGGTACCAGGCTCCGCAAGGAAGTGAGGACGCGGGTTTCCCACTGACTCAGGAGACCCAGGGCGGGGCGGGGGTGGGGGGACCCGGAACGCACCTCGCTGGCCCCAGAGGGCAGCCCACCCTCTGCCCTGTCTAGACCCCCCAGCACTGACCCTGCCTTTGAATCACCCACCCAGGAACCCTGCCACGCAGTCCTGACACTTCAAATATAACATCTATTTTGTCAAGTTTGAACAAAACACATGCAAAATCTTGTGCAAAAATGTCCAAAGCAGCATGATTCACAACAGCTGAAAGATGGAAGCAACAAGTGTCCACGGACAGGTGACGGGCGAACTGGCTGCAGGGATATTCTCCAGCTGCGAGGGAAAGTGGCACTGGCCCTGCCCCAGGCGCAGGGGGCAGGCAGTGTGTGGTCACACACTCGTTCATGAAATACTCAGAATAAGCAAACTGAGAAAGATGGAAAGCAGAGGAGAGGTTCCCAGGGAAGGGAGCGGGGAATGGGCGCTGTTGCTGAATGAGTTGGAGTTCCGGTTCGGGATGATGCAAACAGTATGGAAATGGATAGAGAGTAGTGACAGCTCCACGGTCTCGCCAAAGTGCTCGATGTCAAAGAATTGTCCACTTGAAATTGTTAAAATGATTTTTATTTTGTATATATTTTCCACAATTAAAACTATAATTTTTTGTAAAGCACACAATGAGATACCACCTTATATCCACTAGAATAGCAAAAATTATAAAGACAGACCATCCTAAGTGCTGGCGAGGATGGGGGTCACCTGGGATGTGCAATGCTCCAGCCCCTTTGGGAACCAGTGTCCTGAGTTACGCGTACACCTGAATCGGCCCTTCCACCCCAAGGTTTCTGCCCGGGAGAAGTGAAAGCACAGTCCACACCAAGACAGGAACCCAAATGTTCAAAGCAACTTTATTTGTAATCACCCACAGCTGGAGACAAGCCGGACGCCCACCAGACTGTGGCCCATCCGTAGGGGACACTGCTCAGCCACGATATGGACGAGTAGCGGTTACACAACAACACGGAAAGGTCCCCAAAGAGGACCCTGCCCCCCACACCCATCCCCACCCTGGGACGGGCCCAGAGCAAGAGGCACTGAGGGCCTGGGAAGTTGGTTCCCACATTACTCAGGAATTTCTTTAAAAGCTGTAATGTTGGTTATTAGACTAAATCCAAAGGCCTCTACATGCAAACACCTGCAGGAAGGTCAGATCCCGGGGGGTGGGGGTGGGGGGTCACTACGAGCAGCTGGGGCCTCCCGCGGCGTGTCAGCTCTCGGGGTCCCATAGCCCCCAGGGGCCGTGCAGGGTTCAGCCTGGAGGAGGTGACACTGGGGTGGGGGTGCCCGGAGGGGTTTGGGGGAACACAGAGCCCCGACCCGCGCCTGACCGGGTTTTCAGAGACACAGAACCCCAAGGTGCAGCTCCACCCACGCGTCCACCCGTCTGTCCATTTATCTGCTGCACAGGGATGAGGCTCCAACGGGGGCGGGGGTCAGGCCACCGGCAGGGACGGACCCCCCCCCAGACCACCCGACCCTTTCGCGCCGATGGAGCTTTTCCATCAGCCAGCACCGGGCCGGTCCTTGCTGTGTGACCTCGGCCAGGCCGCTACCCTGTCTGGGCCCCATTTCCCCGCCAGTGCACAGGGGCCTGGACGTGGAGACCTGCAAAATCCCGAGACCAGACACATCCCAGGGGAGAGCAGGGGGGCTTTCTGAGACCCCGATGCTGGACGCGGGGGCTTCTCGCGTCGCCCTCTTTTGGGGGGAGCGGGTGGGGGCGGGGCCTCGACCAAAGAACCTCCGGGGGCGGGGCTTCGCGGCTTCCCACGGGGCTCATTTGCATACGGCGCATGCAGCCAGTCCGAGCCAGGCCCCGCCCCGAGGCCCCGCCCCCTCACAGGTCCGTCTCCCGCACCTCTGCGCCTGCGTCCGGGCTCGGGACGGCCGCCCCCTCCTCCTTCCGCCCTGGGCAGAGCGCACGGTCCTCGCCGGCGGGCAGGGAGCCGGGGGGCTTCTTGGTTTCAGGGACAAGTTCCTCGGGACCCTGGGGGAGGGGGAGAAGAAACACCCGGTTCCCCTCCGACTCAGCCCACCAAGCAGGCGGGTAAACTGAGGACTTGGGAGGGTGGGACGGCTGGCGCCCATCCCCTCGGGCGCTCCACGGACCAGACCTGCCCCCTCCGCCTCCAAAGCCTCCATCCACCCCTCCTCCCCATGCCCATGTCACCCGCACGCCAGGCCGTTGGCCCCTGAGTGGAAGCCCGCAGCGCTGCCTCCCCGTTTCCCACAGCAGCTGGAGGGAGCTTTAAAAACTTGGACCAAATCCACCCAGGGCCCCTGCGCCTGCACAACCTTCCCCAGCTCTCCCCACGGCTGATTCTCTCGAGGGGCTCCAAGTCGCCTCCTCCGGGAGTCCCCAGCCCGACATCCCTGGCTGAAGTCGCTCCCCCATCACCGTCACCCTTTGGTTTATCGTCTTCCAAACGCTCACTAAGTTGCTGAGGTCTACTTGCTTCTTGCTTTCACTCTCATCCGCCCCAGAGCGGGGCCGGGGACGTAGCAGGTGCACCCTACGGGAGGACACGCGTGGGGGACCCAGAAGGTCCGGGCCTGGGATCCGTGTCTCCCAAACTCCGGGCAGCCACGCAGCGCTGGCTGAAATCAGCCAGTTCCCTGTCACGTACCTCACGTGAGATTGTCTCTAAATCCACTTGCTTTTAAGTTAAAGTAATTTTATTTACAGAACAGATTTGAAGTCAGTGCTGTAAGGCAAACCAGCTGTGCTTGCCATACATGGGAAGTAACCATAAAATCAGATACTCTGAAAATAAACGGGACCAAACTCCGCTCGCTGTTTATTAAAGAGGACAAGAAAGCGTTGACGCCGTCTCAGCTCCCGAGTGTGTCCTCCCACAGGAGGGGACGAGAGTTGGAAGCCGCGGGATGAGCCGCGTCCCCCCCTGGGTTGCAGCCCCGCTCCCAGCACCCAAAGGCGCTGTGCCGCCACCCGCTCTGGGGCCCGGACACTGAGACTGACCTTGGCGGTGCTGCCATCCAGGGGGGCCGCTTCCTCTTTGGGGGCTACCGAGGCCATCTGTCTGGCCAGGTCCCACCACAGCAGCCCGGGGCCCAGGGTGCTGCGCTTGGTGGGGCCTGAGGGGCAGAGAGAAGTGGGGGCACTGAATGAAGGAGCGGTGGGGGCCCCAGGCTCCAGGCTATGATGAGTCCAATGCCAACACCGACAGCGACCCACGGTGGGGGGGGATCCTTCAAGGCCGTACTCCTCTCTGAGCCTCAGTTTTCCCATCTGCACAGTGAGGGGGGGAATCCAGTGCCAGGAGGACCAGGAGGGTCTAACCAGTTGTGCTCCCAGTGCCTAAAACATGCTCCGAGCAGCTCAGCGAAAGCTGGCTGGCTGAGTGAGCCTGAAGATGGGGCTCAGTTAAAGCCACTCATTTCTCTTCGTCCCTTTCCACCTTCTCGACTGGATTCAGAATCCCCGTAGGGGCGCAGCGTGGCCCCGCCCCTGCGGAGAAGCTATTTCAGCACCAGGGACAGCGCCGAGACCCCTCGCCCGCCCTGCGCGGGCTGATCTGGCCGGTGGGTGGGTGACAGGGGCTCTGCAGAAGGGGACAAGCCTCTGCCCCCTCGCGGGGATGTCGGGGGCGCGGCGGGCGGACGCGTCCCTCCTCCCCGCCCGGCTCACCCGTCAGGTAGCTGGCGAGGGCCCCGCACAGCACGGTGCTCAGCGTGCCCAGGGCGCCGTAGTAGAGGTAGGAGATGGCGTAGAGGCTGTCGGCCAGGGCAGGCCGGCCCGCGTCCGCTCCGGGGCTGGGGCGGGAGGGCAAAGCCGTGAACCGCCTCCTGCGGCCCCCAACCCGCCCCTTCCTTCCGTCCCGCCTGCCAGGCCTGGCCCAGACGCATCCAGAAGCCAGCTCTCCGTCCTCTCGCGCTGAACGCTCCCGGGTGCAGAGCGGCTCTAAAGTGCAACTCAGATCCCGCCCAGCCTCACCTCATCACCCTCTTGGGCTCCCCACTGCCCTCAGAATCAAACCAAATTAGTGTGGCCTTGGGTTAGGAAACAGTTCCATAGCTATGACACCAAAAGCACAAGGAACTGAAGGCAAATAGATAAACTGGTCTTCATTCAAATTAGAAACTTGTGGGGTTAAAGAATACTATCAAGAAAGTGATAGAATAGGAGAAAATATTTAGAAATCATAAGGTTCTAGCGTCCAGAATATATAAACAATTCCTTCCAACTCAGCAATAAAAAGACAACCCGATTTAAAACTGGGCAAAGGGCTTAAATAGACGTTTCTCCAAAGAAGATGTTCGAATGGGAAATAAGCACATGAAAAGATGCTCATTGTCATTAGCCATTAGGGAAATGCAAATAAAAACCACCCACAAAACTAGGATGGCTATTAAAAAATAATAATAAAGTAGCAAGTGTTGGCGAGGATGTGGAGAAACAAGAACCCGGGTACATTGCTGGTGGGAATGTAAAATGGGGAAACCACTGTGGGAAACAGCCTGGTGGTTCCAACAGCCAAAGGCAGAAGCCACCCTGGTGTCTGTCAACGGGTGGACAGAGAAACAGAATGTGGTTCCCGCACACAGTGGAATATTATTCAGCCGTAAGAAGGAACGCAGTTCTGATTTGTGCCACTGCACGGATGACCCTTGAAAACACGAGGCTGAGTGAAAGAAGCCAGACACAAAGGAACAGATGCTCTAAGTCCCTCTATATGAAAACGTCCAGAACACAGGTTCGGGGTGCCGGGGGGCTGGGGTCAGAGGGCGATGGGGAGTGACTGCTACAGAGTTTGGGGTTTCTTTCCGGTTACGTTAATGGCGACGGTCGCACTTGTGACTGTACTAACTATTCCTGATGTGTAAACTTCCAAATGATTAATTTTATGGCATGCGAATTATGTTTTAATTAAGAAAGAGAATCAAACCAAATCCCTGTCTGGACCTCATCTCCCACCCGCCCTCCTGGAGCGGGACCCATTGAACACGATGCTACCTCCGGGCCTTCGCATGTGCGGTTCCCTGGGCCCAGAACACCCTTCCCTCATCTCGCCCCCCCTTCCGGTCCCCTCTCTGGCCACGCCCCCTCGGCCCGCCTCCCCCCTCCGACCAGCCTGCTCACCTGAGGGCCCCGAGGGAGGCGTTGGCTGCGGGGCCCGAGCAGCCCGCGGCCGACGTCGGCAGGACCCCCATGATCTGCGCGCTGGGCGGGTACACGGTGGCGCCCAAGGCCACCCAGAGCGCCAGCGCCAGCCCCGCGCCCAGCCCCGCCAGGACGCCCTGGGGGCGGAGCCGGTGTCAGGGGAGGGGCTGCGCGCCCCGCCTTCCACAGCCCCGCCCCCACACCACCACGCCCCGCCCCACAGTCCCCGCCCACTCCATCATGCCCACCACCACGCCCCTACCCCACCCGGCCACGCCCCCAGTCCCCGCCCACTCCACCACGCGCCGGTCACGCCCACACAGCCCCCCGCGCCCCCCCCCGATCCGCCACGCCCACCCGACCACGCCCCGCCTCTCCCGCACTGCCCCTCGCCACGCCCCCTCCCCACTCACCGCCGTGTTGCAGGCCGGGAGGAACATCCCTAGGATGAAGGCTCCGAGGAGGGGGCCGCTGATGACGCCCATGACCGTGAAGGAGCCCTGGGGGTGGGGGTGGGGGTGGGGGGTGAGGGGAGTGTCGGCCCCTCCGCGCCTCAGTTTACCCGCTGGGAAGGGGATTCCTGAGGGTTTCCACTGGGGACCCTGAGATGCCCCCGTGCCTCAGTTTCCCGAAGGGGGCTCGCCCTGTTCCCGCTCTCCCCCTGGGTTAGCGGGGCGCGAAGACGCCGAACCCCAGCCTCCCGGCCTCCGCCCCGCCCACCCCCACCTGCCCCCTCATCACAATGGGGAGGAGGCCCAGCCCCTCGGGGGGCCTGGGGTTGCCTACCTGGAGCACGCCGCCCCCCATCAGCGAGGACAGAGCTGCCATGGTGAGACAGGCCGAGCCGTAGATGAGCGCTGCGGCAGGGGGAGGCCACGGTCAGGGGCGCAGAGGCCGGCCCCCCTCCACCCGGGACCCCCAACTCACAGAGCCCCTTGGAGATGATCGTGAGCCTTCGCGGGGGCAGGCCGGGCAGCCGCGGCTTGATGAGGTCCTCGACGGTGACGGCGGCCATGGCGTTGATGCTGGTGGAGGCCGTGCTGGGGGAGGGGCGGGCCACATGCGGGACTGGCAGCCGCCTCCCCACGGGCCCACCTGCCCCGGCACCCCAGCCGTCCACACTACCTGGCCTGGCCCACCCAGTCCCCAGGGAAGGGTGGCAATGTCTCTGCGTCCCCCAATCCTAGGGCCCCGAGACACCCCCTCACCCAGTAGGAACTGGGACTTGGGGGGGGGGGTCACAGCTGGCTGCTTGCCAGGAAGTGGGGAATGCAGTGTGGCTCCATTTGGGGGGATACCTCGGGGTGGGGGCTGTTTGGTCAAGGCTGGACCCCAGGACTTGGAACAGCCACACCTGCTGGTAGCGACTCAGTAATACGCGTTGCAAGGAAGGGTGATCAGGTGAGGAGGAGGGGAGGGCCCCGCGGCAAGGGTCCCAGGGCCTGGGGTGTGCCCGGCCAGAGCCTGCCTGAGCTGCCTGCGGGGGACTGAGCGGGAACGGTGGCTGGCTAATGGCCCAGAACATTCCTCCCCTCAGAGGGCAGCTGGAGGGGACAAGGAGACCCCCAGGGACTTGGAGGTGGCCGAGGCGAGTGCGGGGCCCTTACCTAAGGGTGCCGCTGTACGCACAGGCCAGGAAGAGACCCGGGACACCAGGCAGGCCCTCGAAGATCTGCAGCACCAGCAGGGGCATGTACTGGGGGAATCGGGGGTCAACCTCTGGGAGCAGCAGCGCCGGGGGGGCAGGGCCTCGTCTGTCCTGACCCTGCTGGCCCCCAGAACCCAGCACAGCCAGCGCCCACCAGGGCTCAGTCCCCGTTTGTTGATTGACTGCATGAATGCGGTGTTGTCCCCGAGCCCCCCATTCACCCTGGTTTAGGGATCCCGGCCGCTGTCGCCCCCACTTAGCGGATGAGGACACTGGAGCCTGAGGTCACACACTGGGACAGCCTCGCAGCCCCTTCCAGCTCTGAACCCCCAGATGTGGCTGCTGAACCCAAGGTCAGAGCTGCAGCCTGGAGCTGCCCCTGGCTTGCCCCCAGAGCCTCAGTTTCCTCATCTGTAAAGTGGGGGCCACAAAGCCTTAGCCCTGTCCGCTCTTGGAGGATTTGGTGGGAAACAAACCGCTTGCAAAGGGAGCAGTGTGAGGAACAGAGGAGGCGATTGGGAGCTGCTCATCAAGATTGTTGACATCAACACCCTCATTTGGAGCCAGACCATGGCCCCATCTCCTCCTCGATCCCCCCAGGGGGCTCTCCCTGCCTGGGCCTGCCCTCTATGGCTCCCCACTGCTTCCCAGATCTGCTCCGAGCCCCGCTCCTGCCTGCCTCTGGACCTCTGCACAGGCTGTTCCCTCTGTGAGCCATGCTTTTCCACCCCCACCACCAAGGTGCGGATCCCAGGCAGGGGGAGCGGTGAGACCCACTTGCCAGGACCCCCTGGGTCTCACCTGGTCGGGGGCAGAGATGCGCCCCGTGAGGAGAGGGTCGCAGTCGCTGTAGAGCGCAAACATGACGATGCCGCAGCCGGCGGCACTGGACACGATCAGGAACAGGCCCAGCTGGTTGACAAGCAGGGCCCTGGGGGGTGGGGGCGGGGCGCTCAGGCCGGAGGGGGCAGGGGCGCCGCCCCCCGGAATCCCCCACTCCACCCCCCTGAACACTCACAGCTTGGCCTCCCTCTCGGTGCGGCAGGCCACGTAGCGCTGCACCTGCGCCTGGTTCACGCCGTACATGGAGAGCCACAGAAAGGTGCTGCCCCACAGGAAAGTCCAGAATGTGTAGCGGCTCCGAGGGTCAGGGTCAAAGCTGGGCAGGGTCAGGGTGAGTCAGCCATGTGGGGCCACAATGTGCACACACACCCCCCTCCCCAGGGCCCCGAATGGCCACTCTGGGCCTTTTGGCCCTTAAGGAGACATTTGGGGTGGGTTTTGAAGGGTGAGTAGGAGTCTGACACTGACAATTCATTCCTTTTGATCCTTGAGTCATTCAGGTTTGAATGACTCTCTCTGGACTGGGGTGGGGTGGGGGAACAGAGCTGGATGCAGACCCCCTTTCCAGCCTAGGGTGGAGGAGGTGAGGCTGGGGCAGACAGAGGGATGGGGGCTGGGGGAGCTCAGAGAGGGGGAACCAGGATTCTGTTTTGGGGGGGGGCTTCCAGCAAGAGGGGGTATGGGCTGGCTTCTCCAGGGCACAAGGGAGCTCAGCTCCAGCCCTTCACTCACTCCAAGAAGTTGACCCGGGAGTGGTTCCGGGCGAGCTCGAGCACCCGCCCGGGCCCGCCGACAAGCACAGTGCCGCGGACCAGGATGGCCCAGAATCCAACCAGCATCACCAGCACCTGGAAGACGTCGGTCCAGACCACCGCCCGCATGCCGCCCTGGGTGGGCCGGGGGGGCAGAGGCTCAGCTGGCGCCCGGCTCGGCCAGCACCCCACAGCCCCCTGCAGCCGGGACCAGTGCCCCTCTCCAGTGCCCCTCTGCGACTCGGTTTCCTCTCCCCTGAGCTGGGGTTAACGGTAGGACCTCCCTCCAGTGCTGGTGTGGAGTAGGTAAGTGTTAAACCCTTGGAGCAGCAGCCGGCGCACACAAATGCTGAGTTCATGGTTTCTGCTGGTTTAAATGTTTCAAGTCTTCCTGTCGTTTTGCCTGTTTTTCCTGCCTCCATGTCTTTGCTTTCTGACCCAGCCCTTGATTTCCCTCTAAAACCCTCATTCGGGGGAGATCGCCCTGCCCCAGCTTCAGAAATGGCCAAGCTAGGAGCCCCCACCCCACTGTGGAAAGGCTCCACCGGGGCACAGAACCCGGGTCCCAGCGGCCCCAATGGAACCAGCCCGGTCCTGAAACATGGGCTCACTTTCTGTGGGACAGAAGCCAGAAGGGGAGGAAGGCTAGACCAGAAGGGGGTCAGAGAGATGGGAGAGGGACCTAGAGGCACCCCTGGATCCAGCCATGCCTGATGCCAGCCTAGTCCTGGATGTAGGAGCACAGAGAAGCCTTTTGGGCCACCTCTCATTGTACAGATGAGGAAACTGAGGCCCAGCTGGGACAGGGACTTCCCTGGCAGCACTGAGGAAGGGGATAGATGGGCTGGCCCAACCTCACCCGGCAACCCTGTGACCCAGCAGGCACCGAGCCCCGGCGAGGGGGGAGCTGACCACTCACCACAGTCGTGTAGATAGTGCAGATGGCACCGGTTGACAGGAGCGATGCCCAGATGTCCAGCCCGGTCACTGCGCCGGAAACCACCCATGAGGCCACTGCGCTGGGGCACCGCGCGCCCTGGACCCTTCTCCCTCCAGCCTCGCGCCGCGGGCCCCTCCCGTCTGCCCCGCCCCGGGCCAGCCTCTGAGCCTTTGCCTCGTCCGTGACCGCCCCCACCACACCCTCCCGGGGGCCCCCAGACCAAGACCTTGGTTAAGGATGAGCGCGGGAGCGTAGATGACGATGCCCGTGTACAGCACCTGCGGGGGGGGCGGCGGCGTGTGAGGCGGGGCAGGGGCGACCCAGTGGGTGGGTCGGGGACGGAGGGAGAAGGGTGGCGGGGGAGGGGGGGGGTGGGCAGGGTCGGCCTGTGGGCGGGGCCAAGAGGCCTGTGGGCGGGGCCAGGACTGCGCGCGGGTTCCGTCGGCGGCTCACCGTGGCCGCCAGGTACTGCGTGGTCCCACAGAGGCGCACCGCGCGGCCGAAGCGCAACTCCAGGTACTGGAAGGAGCAGCCGAAGGCTCGAGGTCACCCGGGCCCCTGTCCGCCCTGCCGGCCTCTGGAGGCCAGTGCTCTCGCCGCCCGTTTCCCCCGCGTATCCCACAGCTGCCCGCAGCGCACCATGGAGACCGTGGCCTGGTCAGCGGTCACCGGTCACAATTTTAATCGCCTTACCCCGCGCCCTGGAGAGAGGCTCGGGAATTGGCCGTGTTTGCCGGCCGGGCAGCCCCAGGGAGTGACGTCGGGTTCCGAACCCCAGCTCGAGCTCGCGCGCGCGCCCGGCGTGTGGGGGAAAGTGCGGGTGGGGGCACTCGCGCACACCTGGCGGGCCCCGCCTCCACCCGCGCGCCTCGGCCCCTCTTCCTCCTTCCTGCCCCTCGCCCGCCGCCTCTTCCTGGAACCCTCGCCTCGGGCCCGGCCCGGTACCTGGTAGGTGCTGATGAGGCCCAGGCGGTAGAAGACGGGCAGGAAAAGCGCGACGGTGAGCAGCGAGTTGAGCGCCTGGCCCAGGCACATCCACAGGAACTTGAGGCCGTAGCGGTGCGCCTCAGCGGGCACCCCCAGCACCTGCACGGCCGACATGAAGCTGGCGGCCAGCGAGAGGCCCACGGGCAGCGCGGACAGACGGCGTCCTCCGGTGAAGAAGTCGTCAGCGCTGCGCGGCCCGCCCCGCGCCAGCCCGACCCCCAGCCCGATGCCCGCCGACAGCAGCAGCATGGCGGCGAAGACCCCGTAGTCCCAGGGCCCGAACGTCGCCCGCGCCCCCGCCATGGGACCCGGCTGTCGGGGAGAGGAGGCGGCAGGGCCCGCGGAGGATGCCCGGCGCCCCGGGGGACTCCGCAGGACTGGAGGGCTGCTGGGCCGGGGTCTGCGGGCTCCGCGCGGCCGCCGCCCGCCTCCTGTCCTGGTGTCTGCCTGTCCTCTCGCGTCCCTCCCCGTCCCTGTCTTCCCTCCGCCGTCCGTCCGTCGCCTGGCGCCCTGCTCTGCGCTGGCAGCTGGAGGTGGCGGCCGGCTGCGGATTTATTTTGCCCCGGGGTCAGTGCGGCTCCGCCCCCAGACCTGGAGCGGGCAGGACCCGCACCCTTTCCGCCCTGGACTGGGGCGAGCAGGCCGGGGCAGGCCACCCTGGAGCCTCCTGGGGTGGGGCCGGGGGCTCCCCGTTCTTTACTTCATGGGGCGCGGTCTCCTGTTGACAGATGGGGAAACTGAGGCTCAGGGAAGGCTTGTCATTTGCCCAAGGTCACTCAGTCGGAAGCAGGGGCTCCGGGATTCAAACCAGCCCTGCCCTTCTCCTCTGTGCTTGAATACTCTGGAGCCACGGGGAGCTCACTCTCCCACAGAACTGGCACTTGCTTTCAGGGCTGCCTGGCTTGAGCCCAACCCCAAGTGGCACCCGAATCCCCCCTTTCTCTAGAGTCAGGCGCCCACAAACTCCTCTTCCAGCTGAGTCAGGCAGAAGACCTGGGCTCAAATCCTGCTCTGCTTACGTTCCTAGTTCTCAGTTTCCCCATCTCTAAGTGGGGATTAAGTAGCTCAGGAGAAAATCGAACCTGCATACCCCGAGGTGGCACGTGGCAAAAGCTGGGTCACTTGTTCCTTTACTTAGTCCTTCAGCAAAAACCAAGCCCCTGCTGTGTGCCGCGGATTTGGACAGGGGCAGAGTCAGTAAACCTGAAGAAAGGGGCTCCTGGATACCTGGGGACAGGATGAGGTAACCAAGGCAAAAGGAGGGAAATCAGTGCCTGGGATCTTATAATCCAGGGGCAAAGGAGCTGCAGTCTTGAGCCCTTTCTGGGGGCCTGGAAGGGGCCCGGGCAGTGGGGGGGGAGGGATGGGGGTGGCTCCCAACTTGCTGAGTGACCGGGCACAGCACAGCTCCAACTCCTCCTGCAGCCCCTGACGCCCTCTGGCCCCCACTGTGCCCCGGGGTGACCCCCAGCTCCCTCAGGGTGCACCCCCTGGCTGCGACGCCCACTGGAAACCAGGAGAAAGGAGGCCCCAGAAGGAACCCCCTTCGTGCAGGGCCGCACCAGGGGGTGCAGAGTAGACGGTCACTGGTCGGCCCAGGGAGGCTGTGGGGGGGTCCCTGGCCCTGCCCTCGCACCCCACTTCCCCCAGTGGATGTTCCCGCTGCAGAGGCCCCCCTATGGCCCTTGCACCTCCTCCCACCGTGGGCTCCGAGAGCCAGGCGGACAGAAACCAAGGGAGCCGGCAGATCAAACCCTTCTCAGCAGGCGACGGACGGCCGCAGGGAGGACGGGGCCGGGCTGCGGGGAGGCCAGCGAGGCCAGCGTGACGGCCCCAGGCGGGAAGGAGCGGAGCAGCCGGGCACCGAGCTGGGCAAGCAGCCACCGGGGCTCAGGGGTAGAGCAGGGAGGACCACGACCGCGCGGTGGGTGCTGGGGCGCTGTGGGGACGTTCAGAGCAGGCGAGGAGCCCGGTGAGATTTCTGGGTTCTGAAAAGCCCCCCATGGCTACTGCCTAGGCGGAGGGCGCGGGGTGGGAAGAACGAGCAGTGGGAACGTGCTGCGAGGACAGGCAAGGGGTCAGCGTAAACTACACAGGAGGGCCAACCCTGAATTTACCCGATAAACTAGGTAGAAGGGAACTTGGGCAGGGGAACGCCAGGGTGCCGATCGGGGCAGAGCTGAGGCCACCGGGCACAGGACCCGCCCCTGATCCCCCAGCGGTGCAGGAGCAGGGGAATTCATTCCAGGTTAACAGCTGGGGATGGGGCCAGGCCACCCCTTCCAGGACCCCACAATTCCACTGGGTGGACCCCGGGAACTGAGGCCGCCTCCGGAGAGGGGCAGGACAGCCCCGGATACCAGCGGCTGTGCACCGAGGAGTGTGGGCACGCTGGGTGCCCGTCCCCTGCCAGCATCTGCTCGGGAACCACCGTCCCACTCGGTGCCGGGAGCCGTGAGGGCCTCAGCTGGGTTTTGGGCCCAGGCCACCCAGGCTTAACCACTGCCCCCAAGATGCTCAAATAACCCTCGGGACGAAGTCGGGGATCTCCCTTGTGTCCTACCTTGTCCCCCAGACCCATACCCAGGACACCCCCCACCTCACCTGCCCCAGGGGATGTGTTCTATTGGGGCCCAGCCCCCAGCAGGGTCTGGGGCCTCACTCCTCCCTCCTGCGAGGAAGAGATGAGGTGCCCAGCACCCGGAGAGCAGCACTGACCGCTGCTGAAATGGAGGGAGGATGGCCAGACTGACAGATAGCTGGGTGAGCAAATGGAGGGTCCCCAGCATTCCCCAGAGGGGAGCAGCTGGGAATCCTAAGATGCGATGCACACACCCCAGAAACTTGAACCCCCAGGATGGCACAGGTCAAGGGGCACAAGCCTGGTGTGGAGGGAGCCCAACTGGGCCATTAGGCAGGACCCAGACTAAGTGGAAAACCATGGCCGGGCCGGGCCTGACACAGACATTAACACTGCCCTTCTCTGGGCCCTGTCTGTCTGCCCCTCCAATCAAGGCCCAAGGGGCCCTCCTGTGTTCACCATGACACCCAGGACACAAGCCTGGTATCACAGACACGCACATGGTATGTAATTACTTTACAAGGGAACTGCACAGCAGGTGCACAGGCCTGGGATCCCCTGAGCCCCTTCCCCAGAGCAGTGGCCATGATCTGGGCCCTGGAACTGCCCCACTGGCCCTGAGGGGTCACAAATGGCCCCGGCGCCTACAGTGGCCGCTCCCCAAGGATCACTGAGCCTGAGCTTCACAGTCATCAAGGCTCAAGGGCCAGAGCTGCCCAAGATCATGTCAAGATCAGCCAGACACAAGGCCTAAGTGCTGCTGGCCTGGTCACTGCAGTCACTGCAGCCCAGGGGGCTCTGTCTGGCTTCAGGGTGGGCCTAGCTGTGTGTCTGCAACTTTCTGGGATGAGGCTTCCTGGAGGACCCACGGGGAGATTGGAGTCATCCTGAGGGGCCTGTGAGGAGGAGTGAGACACCTCACAGCCCATGTCCCTCCTGGGGGCCTGGGGAACTGGTTGGTGACCTCTAGGCGGCCAGGGCCCCACCCCGCAACAGCCCCCAGCAGCGGGCAGGCCGAGCAGGGTGGGCTCCAGCTCTGGGAGGCTTGGGCACGCCTCACTGAGCCCTTTTGGCTTCTGCACAGTGTGCAAAAAAGACAAACAACATCTCAGCCCCTTGGAGCTCCACGGGTTTACTGAGCCAGTCCTGGGCGGGGCCTAGAAGAAGGTGTTGGGTCTCTTGGTGGTGAAGCGCGGCTTGTGCTGGCGCCGCAGGACGCGGTGGGGCAGTGGGAACTTGATCTTGGAGTCCTGCAAGAAGAGGCCAGGTGAGGAGCCAGCCTTCCAGCCCCTGCCCATCCACCAGGGTCACTGAGGTGCGGCCACCCCTGGGATACCTGCGTCAGAGCCCCATGAGGGGCCCCCCACCTGCCCGGCCCACGGGCACTCACGTGGAACTGCTTGACGGCCGGCCGTCGGCACTTGCTGGCCGCGATCTCCTCCACCTTCATGATCTGGATGGAGTGGGCACGGGCGCGGTGCCGGGCCCCCATGTCGCGGTCTGGGGGAGGGGGCACAGGGAGATGCATCACCCCCAGCTCAACACCCCTCACGCACTGACTCAGGCCCACTGGGGTGTAGAACCTCCACTTTCACTCTGTGGGGCACGGCACAGCCCCCCAAAGGCGACGAGATTCACTTGCTGTTCGCACCTCTGTTTAAACCGCTGTTACCAGAAACTGCGGTTCTTGGGTTTGGGTGCGAGCAGGTGAGCCACACCTCAGGACCACTTGGGGTGGGTGCTCAAGTGACTTGACCAAAAATAGGGCCGAGACAGAAGACTGCAGTCCCCACACAGGCTGACGCCCAGATGGGGGGCCCGAGTGTGTGGGTGCAGCGGCCCCGCCCAAGGTCCACTTGCTACTAAGTCCCCGGACAAGGCTGGTTAGGGGGCCCGCGTCAGTGCCACTGCTCCCCGAAGACCCCTGCTCCCGCCCTGCCGCACACGTCCGAGGGCTCACAGCATTGGGTGACGGCGCCGGCCGTGGTCAGGTCGCGGTACTCCCGGTACATGTTGTGGGTGCCGCTGCGGGAGTCGTAGCGCAGCCAGATGCCAAAGTTTTTCACCCGCAGCGGGGACTTCTCAAACACCTGTGGGGCAAGGAGATGGCAGCGTGAGGGCAGAAAGTCCCAGGTGCAGCAGGGCCAGGCGGCTCTCCCCGTCCCGGGCACACCCCAGGTCTCCGGAGGCCCCAGGGGAAGGGTTGGATCCACTGCAGACCCCGCCCTGCCCGGCGACGCCCCTACCTGCCCGCAGTACACAATTTCCCCGGAAGACTTCTTCATCTTCTTCAGCTGAGACACAAAGTACCAGAAGCGGGACTTGGCGACAACATGGTTAGGAGCAAAGATTCGCATGCGGTAGAGGGGCGGCGTCCGGCACTTGGGGGTGGGCAGGCAGCGCCCCACCACCTTGTACTCCCGTAGCTGGAGTGGAGACGAAAAAGATAGGCAGCTGCACCCAAGCCTGGCGAGGCCAGATTCAGGGCTGAGAATCCAGACTGCCCCCCTAGCCCCACCCACAAACGGCCTGAGGGCAGGAACGGGGGACAGAGGTGCCTCCAGCCCCTCCCCTCCTCCTCTCCAGCGGCCAGCTGAGCCCCGCACCAGCTGCCCCGGCCTTGCAACCCCCCGCTCAGTCACTCTGCAGCTCCCCCCCAACACGGAGCCACAGCGTCTTTTCATTCCGAGGCCCAGAGACAGAGAGTAACCGGCCATGAATTGCACAGCCAGCTTGGGGCCGAGCTAGGACTCCGGGGTCTCTGCAAAGGATGCGTGGCCACCTGCAGCTGCCTCAGTTTCCCCAGCTGCGGCGGCCGGCCACGTCCAAGCCTGTAGCGTGCTGCAGGGGAGAGCCCCTCCACATACGCCTTGCCAGCTTCTCCCTAACACCAAAGAACGACGGCCCCAGACACCACCGGCCCCGTACCCACCTCCATTCTGAGTCGTGCCCGCCGGCGTCGGCCAAGGGGCAACACTGCGGGCCCCGTTCTCGAAACCGAGGCTGGAGGGCTGCCAGAGCGCGAAGCCGCGCGGCCTGAGCCCTTCCCGGGGCGGGAACCCGGCGCCCTCAGGCCCCCGCGACCCCGGGCCCGGCCCTGGCCGCCCCCCGGGCTCCCCACGCGGCGGCCGCCATGTTGGGTGCGCCCGGGACCGGCGAACACGAGGGGCCCGGCCGGGAGCGCGCCCCCCACCAGGCCCGCGCCGCCCCCCGGAGCCCTCGACTCGGCCCACGCCGCGTCCCCGACCCCTGGCCCCGCCGCGCGCGACTTACCATGCCCGAGGCCTTCATGGCGACCTCTCCTCGCTCGCCACCACCCGCGAAAGGAAGTGGCCACCCTCGCGCAGCCGCTCACCTTGCTTTGCCTGCCGGAAGTCCCGCCCTCTGGTGGCCGCACGCCCATTGGCTCGACGGCCCCGCGTTCCTCGAGATCCGCTTCTTCATTGGCTCCGGATCGGCCTTTCGCTCCCAGCGCCGCTTCGCCACACGGCAAGACTACATCTCCCAGGAGGCAGGGCGGCGAGTCCCTCCTGTTCCGCCTGCGGCCGTAAAGACGCGTCGGCGCGCGTGGCACCACGGGAGTTGTAGGCGCTCCGCGGGTCTCGGTCAGTTGGCGCGTGTGTCTTCCCAGGTGTTTATTTGGACGCGGAAGTCTGGAGCTGTGGCCTGAGCGTCCTCTTCTATAAAATGGGAAAAACAGTAGCATTTTCCTGCTGCAGATGGCGTCGTAATTCAATGAGAGGGACTCAAAAGGTGGTGTCGGTCAGTCTCAGCCTTGGGAAAGTGATCATCATTTCTTGTCTCTAACTAAAAAGAAAAAAAATTTTAAATCTTTTGATTGTGTGTTTAGCTCTGTACAATGATCAAAATGGATTAGCATTTTTCATATGGATATTATTTTGAGTTTTGTTTTCATTCATAATGATATTTGAATTGTGTTCATAGGTGCTCTTTTCTAATAAAATCTGTATTTTCCTGAAAAAAAAAAAAAAAAAAAGGTGGTGTCGGAGCCCGATTAGCTTTTGTTTGATTAAAATCTTTATAACAGCTTCACTGAGATACAGTTCATACCGTACAATTCACCCACTTAAAATGGACAAGTTAATTTTTTTAGTGTATGCACAGAGTTGGGCAACCACCACCATCAATTCTAGAACATTTTACTCACCCCTGAAAGGAACTCGGTGCCCCTGAGCAGCCCTCTACCTTCCCCGGAAGCCCCCTGTCCCTGGCAACCCCTAACCTGCTTCCTTTCTGCCTCTGGATTTGCCTATTTCTGGATATTTCCTATAAGTCAATCAGACACTTAGGCCTTCTGTGACTGGCTTCTTGCTCTCACCATAATTCCTTCCAGGTCCACCCGTTCCTTTTCATGCTGAGTGACACTCCATTGCAGGACCGACCTCTTTTTGTTTATCCGGGATCAGCTGATGGGCACTTGGGCTGTCTCCGCGTTGGCCGTGATGATGCAAGCTGCTGTGAACGTTCTTGCACGACCATCGCGTGTGGACATCCGCTTCCCCTTCTCGTGGGTTTACACCTAGGAGTGCAATTGTTGGATCGAATGGTAACTCCACGTTTAACCTCTGCAGGTGCTGACGGATTGTTTTCCAAAGTTGCTGCACCATCTTACATTCCCACAGCAATGTCTGCAGGCTCCAGTGTCTCCACGTATCTGTCAACAGTTTTTTCATTTGTCTTTTGGGTTCTACGCGTCCCAGTGAGCATGAAGTGGTTTGGATTTGGCTATTGATGTTGAACATCTTTTCAAGGGTTATAGGCCACTTATATATCCTCCTAGGAGAAATTCAGATCCATTGTCCACTTTTAAAATTGAGTTGTCATTTTATTCTTTAGTTGTAAGTGTTCCTTTATTCTAGATACAAGTCAGATACATGATTTGCAAAAATTTTCTCTCATTCTGTAGGTTGTCTTTTCACTTTCTTGAGGGAGTTCTCTGAAGCACAAAGGTTATTAACTTCATGAAATCTCCAGTATTTCTATTCTTCTTTGGTTGCTTGTATGTTTGGTGTCATAGTACTCCCTAATCCAAGGTCATAAAGCTTTATAGCTATGTTTTAGAAGAATTTAATGCTTTTTATCTCTTACATTTAGGTCTTTATTCCATTTTGAGTTAATTTTTATGTACGGTGTGAGGTAGGGGACCAGAACCATTTGTTTATTTCTGGACTCTTGATTCTATTGCATTGGTGCATATGACTATCCTTATGCCAGTACCACCCTGTTTTGATTATTGTAGCTTTGTAGTACGTTTTGAAATGGGGAAGTGTGAATCCTCCAAGTTTGTTCTTCTACTTCAAGATTCTTTGGACTATTCTGGATCTCTTAAGTTTCCATATGAATTTTAGGATCAACTTGTCAATTTCTTCAGAGAAGCCAGCTAGGATTTTGATTGACTGTAGATTGGTTTAGGAAGTATTGTCATCTTCACACTATAACATCCACTATTTTATTATTCTATTCTCTATATGCATGTTTCTTTTTGTTCCTCTATTTCCCCTTTACTGCCTTTTTCTTTTCTTTTCTTTTCTTTTCTTTTCCATTAAAGGAATGTTTTCTAGTGTGATATTTAAATTCCTTTAATTTTTTTTCTCTATATTTTTGAGCTATTTTCTTAGTGGTTGCTCTCAGGCTTAACATATAACTCTTATCAGAATCCATTTCAGATATATATTAATTTAATTCCCATAAGATATGGATACCTTACTCTATATAAGTCGCTGCCTCTTCCTCTTTTGTGCTGTTACTGTTAAACATTTATGTATGTTACAAACCCAAGGATACATGGTTATGATTATCACTTTATGGAATTTATGTCTAAAGAAGCTGAGAAACAAATGGGGAGTAAGTATATATTTATGGAGTTTGTTCTATTAACCTCCTTACCCCCCTTTGTGCTTCTCTCTCTCTTTTCCTTTGGATTCAGGTCACTACCTAGAGTTCCTCCCTTAACCCAAAACAGCTTTTCTCTCACCCACCTCCTTCGAGTTTTTATTGTCAAATGTATTACATGTCTATATGTTATGGGACCCACAATACAATTTTTTTTCTACAGTTGCTTTTGTAAAAATTTAATTGTGGTGACATACACAACATAAAATCTGATTTTAATCACTTTTGAGTACACAACTCGGCAGCGTTAATTACGTTCACAATCTTGTGTTACCGTCACCGCCATCCCCACCTCCCCACACAGAACCTGTGCCCCGGGAGCCATAGCTCCCCTGCCCGGGAACCTGCCCGGGAACCTGCCCGGGAACCTCCGTCTTCCTCTGGCTCTGGGATTTGCATATCCTGGCTGTCTCCTGTAGGTTGGATCAGATGTCCCTGTCCTTGGTGCCTGGCTTCTTTCACTCCACGGGATGTTCTCTGAAGTTCAGCCCTGCTGCAGCCGGAACCCCGTCCCTCTTCCTGGCTCACGAGGACTCCACCACGTGGCTGGGTCACTCGGCTTATCCTTCCACCTGTCACGGGCACTTGTGGCTTCCACCTTTTGCCTGTTATGAACATTGGTGTACAGGTGCCTGTCTGCATCCCTCTTTTCAATTATTTTGGTATACAATTGGCTTTGTTTTTTAGATGCAGTTTTTTTGAGATATATTCACACACCATACAATCCATCCAAAGTATATAATCAGTGAATCACAGGATCATCAAATAGTTGTGCATTCATTGCACAATCAATTTTAGAACATTGTCGTTACTCAAAAAAAAAAAAAAAAAAGAAAAAAGAAAAGAAAACCCAAATCCACCCATACCCCTTATCCCTCTCTGTTACTGACCCTGGCATTGCTGTGGTGCATTGTTACTGTGCATGAAAGAATATTAAGATATCACTGTTAACTCAAGTCCATAGTTTGCAACAGGTGCATTTTTCCCGGTGCAGCCCTCCATTATGCACTCCTTGCAGTATGTCCTACATTTGTTCTAGGTCATGGAAGAACTTTTCTATATCTGTGTAGTTAGTCACAAGCATCGTCCACCCCGTGGTTCGCCGTGTTGTACGTTCCCGGGTGTTATCCTTCGGCTTTCCCGCTGCTGACGTGCAGGACCCTCAGCTTCCCGTCCCACCACCTCACACACTAGTGATTATCCTCACGAGAACGTGCCGCCGTCACCTCTGTCCGTTCCCAAACGCTTAGGTCCAACCCGGGTAAACATTCTGCACGTTAAGCAGCCACACAATTGCTTTTTAAATCAACTGAGAGACGAAAAGATAATGCATTTTTATCACTTTTCTAATTACCCAGCCACCTCCTCCAGCTCGTTGCTTCCTGCTGCGGATACAGGTTCCCCGGAGGCCTGGCTCGCAGCCTGCAGAACTTCCTTGAGTATTTCTTGGAAGCGATTAAGCTAAAGCCGCTAGCTAGTTCCTGGCGGACACTTAGGCTGCGAAATTCCGGGAAATTGGCGGGAGCAGAGGATTTGGGGGTCCGCGGCCAGGCCAGCCCCCGGGCGAGTCCTTCCCAGCGCACTCCCGCTCGCGCCCGCCAGGGGGCAGCAGAGCCCACGCTGCCCGCGGGACGAGGGTTCGAGTCCCACCGCCGGTCCCGGCGCGTCGCGGCTCCGGGCCTCAGTTTCCCCATCCGTAACATGAAGATAGCAGTCCCCACCTCGCAGGGTTGCTGGGAGATTTAATTGGGGTGTGAGTGTTTGGACTGTTCCTTTTGGCTGGGACTGTAGGGGACCTCCTCACTCCTGGCCTCAGTTTCCCCAGGCTGCCGGGAGGGAGCAGGTGAGTGCAAAGAGGTCCTGGATCGCACAGGGCAGGGCCTGGGAGGGGGCTGGGGAGGGAGGCCAGCCCGGCCTTGGGGCCTGGCGCTTCTATCTCCAAGGCCTGGGTCTGGGTGACCCGTAGCTGGAGCGAGGACGTGGGCGGGGCTGGGTCAGCTGCCTAAAGGGTTTCGAAAGGCTGGGTTTTGGCATTTTGGCCCTGCCTGGAGGGTGCAACCACTGCCCCTCGGTGCCCACGGCCCCCCAAAGCCCTCCAGCCACTCCTCACACCCCTTGGGAGACTCTGGGGTCACTGGACATCCTGTCCCCTTGTCCCCAAGACACCCCAGGCAGCTGGCTCCCCTGCACCTGGGCACCCCCTCCAGGCCCTGACCTCCTGCCGCCCCCAGACCCTGCTCCCAGCCCTGCCAGGGCATCTCCCCATCCACCCCCCCATCCATCCATTCATTTATTTAGTGCCTTCTGTGTACCCAGGCCAGACCCCACCCCACGCCCACCCCTCCAGGGGCATTCATGTTCTACTGGGGAGACGAGAAAACCAAGGTAAATAAGGAAAACACGCCCTGTGGCAGAACGCTGTGTGCTGGGGGTGGGGTGGGGGGGTGTCCACTGCTGCGTGCAGCTGTTTGCCCCCCACCCCATGCCCCCCAGCCAGGGACGAGGCTCTCTGTCTCTTCTCCACCAGATGGGGGTCCTTGGGCATTGTGGGGAGGGGACGCCAAGCAAGCTGGGGCTGCTTCCTTCCTGTCACATGACCTCCCCAGGCCTCAGTTTCCCCTCTGGGGATGGAGACCCCACACCCAGGGCTTGCAGGGAGGCCTAAACGCGTTGCCGCCTGCAGACGGCCCCAGGCAGTGAGGACCCCTCTGTGGGCTTCAGAGCCGGGAGCTGCATGGGGGGTGAAGTGCAGACTCCCGAAAAGACATGTCAGAACCTGAGCATCCGGCTCCACCAGGGAGCAGGGCCTTTGGGGATTTAACTATATTGAGGATTTTGAGATAAGATCATCCGGACCACCGGGGTGGCAGGTGTCCTCCTCTGCAACAGAAGAGATGACGGAGGCTACATGGGACGTGGAGGCCGAGCCCGAGGGATGTGCCACAGCCCAGGGGCCTCCAGGAGCTGGAGCGGCTGCCAGAACCAGGAATGAGCCCGTTCCTGTGGTTGAAGCCAGCCGGGGTTCGGCGATTTGTGACTGTGGCCCCAAGAGACCTGCACAGCTTGGCGCTGTTTGCTGCTCGTTGTCAGCGCTTGTCTGGATCCCAGCTCCCCTCCATCCCTCTGTGTTAAATACCTTATTTTTCAAACATTATTATCATTATGCACATGCATTTACAAATGACGGTAAAAGGAACAAAAAGGTAACACGTACGAACCACCCCTCCTCGCCCCCGCTGCTCCCCACTCCCCTCCAGGAGCCGCCCCGGGAACAAGCGGCTGTGCCCCTGCGGGGGTCTGGGCAGGCACAAGGGTCCTCGTCGCCTGTTCTCTGCTCCATGAGCTGAAGCGTCCTGCTCTGCGCCGGGCCCTTGGCCACGGGGCTCCAGGAGTGGCTGCTTCAGTGCCTCGAGCTGCTGCGTCCTGAAGGGCTGTGTCAGCTGCTTCAGTGCCTCGAGCTGCTGCATCCTGACAGGCTGCATCGGCTGCTTCAGTGCCTCGAGCTGCTGAGTCCTGACGGGCTGCGTCCTGTTCCAGTGAGCTGGCAGCCACCCCCGCCGGCCGGGCATGCGCCCGTTCCCGCTGAGCCACAGGGTTTACCACGTGGGCCTGGCGTGGAGCAGGAACCCAGCCTGCTTTCAGTAGCTGTCAATGACTTTGCGTGTTCCGGAATTTTCCACATGTGCCTCATTTGGCTCCTTTCACTCAACAGAATGGAAATCTATCCTCCTGCTGATGGACTTGGGTTGTTAGCAATTTAGAGCTTTTCTGACCAAAGGTGCTAGGAACACTCACATCTATCTTTTCACCAAACTGTCTTGATTTCTATATATCTCGAGTAAGTCCTGAAATCAGATAGGCAGCTCCTCTGACTTTTAGCTTCTTTTTAAAAATCACTTTGGCTATCCCGGGTCCTTTGCAATTTCATGCACATTTTAAAATTAGTACCAGTTTCTACAGCAACAAAAGGCTGCTGGAATCTTGACTGAATGCATTGACCGCTAGGTCTGCTTGGGGAGAAGTGACATTTTCATGCTATCGAGCCCTCCAGTCTGTGAACGTGCGATGATCTTTCCATTTATCTCATCTCCGTGAATTCCTCTTGCAATATTTTGTAGCTTTTAGTGTAGTGGTTGGCTAAGTTCCCTGACTGCTGAATCAAATACCCTGTAGTGGGTTGGCTTAACGGGAATTAACCGGTTCACGCTTTGGAGGTGAGGAGAGACACACACGACCCTAAACATCCCCTTCCCACCACAATTGCTCCCACATGTCCCCGCTGTTAGTTACACTCACAGGAACGTGTTCCCTGCACCTCCATCCACTTGCAAACATCTAAAGTCAACCTTTTTACAGATTCTGCATAAATTAAGTCTCAGCTCCTCATTCTCCACCCTCGTTCTTCTTCTGGTGACCCAGGAGAAAGATGTTTTTTCTCAGAATTTAGATCAACTTAACCACAAGGTCCGAGACATCTTTTGGTAGATTCATTCCCGGGTATTCTATTTTATTTTTTGGGTGCTACTGCAAATGGGATTTTTAAAATTTCATTTTTCAACTGTGGGCTGCCAGTCTATAAGAAGTCAGTGGATTTTATACCTGGGGCTGCCAAACTCAGCCCAGTGACCTTGATTCTTGAAGATGATTGTATAGCTATGTAGCTTGTACACTGTCACTGTGTGAGTGTGAAAACTTGTGGCTCACACTCCCTATATCCAGTGTATGGACAGATGAGTGGAAAAATGGAGACAAAAATTAGATGAAGAATATGGAGGGATGGGGGGATGGAAAGATTTAGGTGTCCTTTTTTGCTTTTATTTTTATTTTGGAGTAAGGAAAAGGTTCAAAAATTGATTCTGATGATGAATGCACAACTGTATGATGGCGCTGTGAATAATTGTACACTGTGGATGACTGGAGGGTGTGTGAATAAATCTCAATAAAACTGTTAAAAAAAGTAAATGAGCAACGGGGGGGAGGAGGGCAATGGGATGTTTTGGATGTCCTTTTTTGTTTTATTCTTTGGATTAATGAAAATGTTCAAAGCTTGATTGTGGTGATGAAAACACAACTATATGACAATACTGTGAACAACTGATTGTACACTTTGAAAGAGTGCATGTTATGTGATTATATCTCAATAAAATTGTATTAAAGAAAAGTCAGTAAATTTTAGCTTTTTAGCCTGTGATGCTGCTCATTTATTACGTCTCAGAGTTGTCTGCAGATTCCCTTGTATTTTTTGTGTGAACATTCATATCTGCAAACAGGCCGAGTTTTGCATCCTTCCTTATTGAATTTCTTTTTCTTGCCTTATTGCATTGGCTCAGCCGTCCTGCATAACACGGACAGAAGTGGAGAGAGCAGGTGTCCTGCTCTGTTCCTAACCTTGGGGGAAATGACGCATCTTCCACCCGTGGGTGTAAACTGGGAGGGTTTTGTAGATACTCATCATCTACTGCACCAGTTCCTGCGAGTTTTCATCATGAGTGGGGACTGCATTGTGACAAGCACTTCCCAGCAGTCTGGATGTGACCAGGGCCTCATGGGCTGTGGTTTGCTTTTCTCCTGGCATGAGAGGGGCTTGACCTCTCTGTATGGGTTCCAGAGCCCTTGGAACCTCACGTGATGGGACTTCTGGGTCCATATTCTACTAAATTGCTGGTATTTTCTATTGATTTCCAGGAGCTGCTTATAGAATGATGTCATTTTTGTCCACGATGTGAGTTCAGTTTTGTGTCCAGTTTCGTTTGTTCTTTGAGTGTATTTAGGGGCTTTTGGCCAGGGTGATTGCATCACCGTAGTTCCCAGACTTTTCTGGGCAGGTCCCAGGGTTGGCCCCTCAGGGGCTGTCAGAGCCACCTCTGCCCTGACTCCGTCTCTGTCCTGCTCTGTCTCCAGATGCTGCGGTGGCCGTCGCCAGCCGCCCAGAAGGGCGCTGTCCTTCCTGGGGGGCAGGGGCCGTCTGCTCTGCCGAAGCCACCCAGGAAATGAGAGAGAGCCACAGCTGAGCCCGCCTGGCACTTCCTAACACAAGCTGCTGTGACTGAACTGCACTGAGGACATGTCCCTGCCCCTCCATCACCCGGGGTCACCTCATCACCGTGCAAACCTGGAGCCTCTCCCGGGCAGCTGATCCATGGCCACAGGCAGCCGCCAGCCTTGCCCCTGCACACAGTGGCATCTAGGGGCGTTTATTGGTGTCATTTCTTTATGAGGCCATTTCTGTGCTGGGGTCTGTGAAGGGGACTCCTAAAGTCCACCCCAAAAAGGCCACTTCCTGGGGTTCGTGTCGTCACCTGCTCCAAGGCAGCCGGAGGACTTGAAAAATGTTCAGCGCTCTTCAGAGGGTTAAATGCAGAATCACCTGAGACCCGGCAACCCCACACCTGGGAGTGTCCCGGGGGGGAGGGACCGAGAGCAGGGACCCGCAGACACACGTCCCCCACGTTCATCACGGCGTCCTCCTCAGTCCCCAAAGCGGGAGGCAAATCAAGTGTCCCTCGACTGGCGAATGGAGAGACAGAACGTCCATCCCCGCGGTGGACTGTCCCTCGGGTGTGCAAAGGGACGGAGCTCGAGACACGCAACCACACACATGGACCCCGGACGTCGCACTGAGGGAACCAAGCCAGACACAAATCCCGTCTATGTGGACATCAGAGGCAGCTCAGAAGCTGCTGGGGCCAGGAATGGGGTGACTGCAGATGGGCTCGGGGGTCCTTCCTGTTTGGGGTGACGAGTGATGGGGACAGCAGCTCAACACTGAATGTGATCGACCCCACGGAATCACACCCTCGAAAATGGAGAAAATGAGAAATTTCGTGTTCTGTAGATGTTACAACCAGACAAATACAAATACATGTGGAGTCGCACCTGTCGCCCACTCCAAGCCCTTCCGTGGTCACTGGTCACTCCTGGACCCCAGGCCCCGTGTGAGCCCCACAGACCCCTCGCTGCCCCTGCCCACTCTCACCCCGCCCCGGTTTCCTTGATCCCCAGCAACCGAGCTCACCCTTCAGTGCTCACTGCCTCCCCGCCGGACCAAGAGCCCCCCGCAGACAAGCTGGGGCTGCGCTTCCAGTCGGGCCACAGGGCCTGGCACTGGGGGGCTCTGAGCCCCCCAAGTCCCAGAAGAGAAATTCCTCAACAGGGAACTTGACCTTGTCCAGGGCAACTTCCTGGGCACATTCAGCCTCTGTCTTCACGGCTGCCCGACCCGCTCCTGCCTCCAGTGGGTAAACTGAGGCCCGAGGGGGTCCGGGGCCCACGGAGCCCCCCAAGTGACCTGGGGCAGGGGGCTTTCCGGCGGCCCGTTGGAGCAGGGCTTCCGGAACTTTCTGCCCCTCCCTGCCGGGGCCCTCGTGCCTCCCCGCCCCCACCACCAGGCCCAGACTTTCCGTAAGTGACAGCGCTCAGGAAGCGGCGGCTCCGCAGGAAGGGGCCGCGGGGACTTTCCCCGGGGCCGGCGGCTCTGCCTGTGCGTGGCCCGCCAGGGGTCTCCCCGGCAGGTAAGGGTTGGGGGTGCCCGGGGGGCAGCGAGGGGCTGGGGGGGGGGCGGCAAGATGCGTCTGAAACACCCTGATTTTATCCTGGCGGGCGGGAGACGACAGAGGGCCCTTTGCATAAAGCAGCAGAGAAAGCCCGGGCCTGCGGGGCCTGCCCGCTGGGATGGGGGTGCAAGTGGGCTCCGATTTGGGGTGTCTCTGCCCCGTGAAGCTGCCCCAGGGCATTGCTTCGAAATGTAGACTTTTCACCCCACCCCCTCCTCCAAGCTCCACGCAGGTGAATTTCGGTGGCTGCCGACCGTCTCCCCACTTTTCCCGCCCAGGGGGTTCAAAGCTCAAACCCTAACCCCGGCCCAGCGGTGGCAGGGGGCACGGGGTGCTGAACCCCGAGGTCCCCCAGGGACCTTGTGTTGGGGGGCGGTTTCCTCCCATGCACCCCAGGAGGGCCTCCGAGCTGGGGGCCCCAGGGGTATAAGTAAGATGCTGGGGGCAGATAAATGCAGGAGCCGAAAGGGGACAGGGTGAGGTGTCAGAGCAGGGGGAGACAGACACAGAGACCCCTGCCCACTGGATCCACAGGCCGGCCATGCCCCCAGGCCCACAGGGAGCTCAGCCCCCCTGCACTCACGGCGACACCCAGCCAAGCCCCCTCTGCTTTCTGGCCCAGCAAATTGTGACCGTCTGTGATCAGCTGCCCATGCCTGCCCAGGGCCCAGGCTGGGCTGGGGATAGGCAGACGATTGGTGATGTCTGTCCTGGGCACTCCTGGGGCTTGTGCCTCCCCCACATTCAGCCCTGTCTGAGGGGCTAAGGCCCCCAACGCTCAGCAACGTCCCTCCTCCATTGCCAGCACCCACTACCACCCCCACCTGCTCAGGATCCCTGAGCCCCTCTGCCCAGGGACGGGCCAGGCTCTCCTGGCCGGGACTGAGGGGCTGCCTCTCCCTGTGCCGCAGGTAGCCTGCACCCATGGCCCCTCCGAGCGAGGAGACGCCGCTGCTCCCTCAGCGCTCCTGCAGCCTCTCGTCCTCCGAGGCTGGTGCCCTGCACGTGCTGCTGCCCACTCGGGGCCCTGGGCCCCCTCAGTGCCTATCCTTCTCCTTCGGGGACCACTCGGCTGAGGAGCTGTGCGTGCAGGCCGCCAAGGCCAGCGGTGAGTGGGCTCCCAGAGAGCCAGACCAGAGGGCAGGGCAGGGGTGTGGGGGCTCAGAGAGAGAGCCAGAATCACTGCCTGCAGGAGGTAGCACTGGATCTGGGGCTTTGAGGGATGAGTAGGAGTTTGGTAAGAGAGGAGTAACTGAGGCAGAGGGAATGGTATGTGCAAAGGCTCAGAGGGATGGCAATGCAAGACGGGAGCCGCTGAGCATCCCTGAGATCAAGGGTAGAGTGGAAGGGTTAGGGGAGCTGAAACACAGGCTGACAGAGGGTGTGTGAGCAGGGGTGGGATCCAGTGTCAGAGCTGGAAGTGAGAAAGAGCCTGTGGGTGGTGTGGGGTGACCCATGCAGGGGACTGGGTGACTCGGGAGGGAGATGACGCTGCCGACTCCCCAGGCATCCTGCCTGTGTACCACTCCCTGTTTGCCCTGGCCACGGAGGACTTGTCCTGCTGGTTCCCCCCGAGCCACGTCTTCTCCGTGGAGGATGCAGGCACCCAAGTCCTTGTCTACAGGCTCCGGTAGGAAGCGCCCCCTCCACCCCCCACAGGTGGGGGTTAAAATGATAAAATGACACCTGCACAAGACACCTTGTGTGGATTAGGGAGTGGGGATTTAAGGCAACAGTGATCCCACAATTTTACCACCAGGGCTGGAGGGACCTGTGCCCGATTCACAGGGGCAGGGCCAGAGAGGGTGGCCAACTTCCCCAAGGCCACACAGCCAGCCCACAGCACAGCCCTGAGCCCCACGGGAGTCCTCCCGGCCCCGACCTCCACCCTAGGGCTCCCCCACCCCACCCGCAGCTTTCACTTCCCGGACTGGTTTGGGCTGGAGAAATGCCACCGCTACGGGCTGCGCAAGGACCTGGCCAGCGCCGTCCTCGACCTGCCCGTCCTGGAGCACCTCTTTGCCCAGGTGGGGCTCGGCCGGGGTTGGGGTTCAGTCCTGTTTGGGGGTCAGCCCTGGGTGGGGGTCTCCCTGGGTTGTGAGCCGCAGGGGTTGGGGTCACCGGGGCTGGGGGCCACCAGGGTGCCGCGGGCCGTGGGGGCGGCCTGGCTGACCCCTGTGCGGCCCCCAGCACCGCGGGGACCTGGTGAGCGGGCGCCTGGCGCTGGGCCTGGGCCTGCAGGAGCAGGGCGAGTGCCTGAGCCTGGCGGTGCTGGACCTGACGCGGCTGGCGCGGGAGCGGGCGCAGCCGCCCGAGGAGCTGCTGAGGACGGTCAGGTGAGGGCGGCAGTGTGGGGGTGTCCCTGCGCCCCGGGGGCCCCGCCCCGCCCCGCCCGCGCTGAGCCCCCGCCCCCCGCAGCTACAAGGCCTGCCTGCCCCCCGGCCTGCGCGACCTGATCCGGGGGCTGAGCTTCGTGACGCGACGGCGCATCCGCACCACCGTGCGCCGGACGCTGCGGCGCGTGGCCGCCTGCCAGGCCGACCGGCACGCACTCATGGCCAAGTACATCATGGACCTGCAGCGGCTGAGCCCGGCCAGCGCCGCCGAGACCTTCCGCGTGGGCTTCCCGGGGGCCTCGGGCGGCCAGGACGGGCCGGGGCTGCTCCGCGTGGACGGAGGCCGCGGCCTCGCCTGGAGCCCCGGGGAACACGAGGTGGGCGGGGCTCGTGGGGAGGGCGAGGGAGTGGGAGGAGCTGATGGGGTGGGCGGGGCTGGACGGGGCTTTATGGGGAGGGCGAGGGCGTGGGAGGAGCTGGCGCGGTGGGCGGGGATGATGGGCGGGGCTTGTGGGGAGGACGAGGTAGTGGAAAGGGCTGGGGCGGGGTCTGGTGGGTTGGGCGGGGCTGGTGAGTGGGCTGGGCGGGAAGGGTGGGCGGGGCTTTGCAGGGATGGGCTGGAGAGCGGGAGGGACTGGGGTGGGTGGGACTGATGGACTGGGTGGGGGCAGTGGGCGAGGCTGGTGAGGCGGGCGGGGCTTTGTGAGAGTGGGCGGGGTGGGCAGGAAAAGGCGGGGCTTCTCGGTTGGGGCGGGTGGCGTGGGTGGGGCTGGCGGGAGTGGGTGGGGCTGGCGGGAGTGGGTGGGGCTAGAGGAAGCGGGCAGTGGCTGGCGGGGTGGGCGGGACTGGCAGGTGGGGCGAGGCGGGGCCAAGTGGGCGTGGCTCCAGGCCGCACCCCTCCCGGCCCTGCAGCCCCTGCAGCCATTCTGCGACTTCCCGGAGATCGTGGACATCAGCGTCAAGCAGGCCCCACGCGTGGGTCCAGCGGGGGAGCAGCGCCTGGTCGCCGTCACCAGAACCGACAACCAGATCCTGGTGGGTGCGGGAGGGCGGGACGCGCGGGGCGCGCCCTGGGGTCGCGGGGGCGCTGACCCGGTTCCCGCGCAGGAGGCCGAGTTCCCGGGGCTGCCCGCGGCCCTGTCCTTCGTGGCGCTGGTGGACGGCTACTTCCGGCTGACCACCGACTCCCGGCACTTCTTCTGCAAGGAGGTGGCGCCGCCGCGGCTGCTGGAGGAGGCGGCCGAGCTGTGCCACGGCCCCATCACGTAAGGGCCACCCCCTCCCGGGGCCACATCGGGCGCCCTGTCTCCCACCTGCTCCGGCCTCGGCGGCCTCGCCCCAGGCTGGCCTGCGGAGCCTGGACAAGGGGTCAAGCCTCGGAACTGGCCTGCTGCCCTGCTGCTCCCCTCTCTCACCACCTGGGGCTCAGGGCCATTGCGGGGGGGGGGGCCACACAGAGTACCCAGCTTCACCAGGGGCCGGTCATTTAACCCCCCAGCCAGGGTCCCCAAGTTGGGGCTCATTTGAGAGACGCCAGGGTCCCAGGGCCGCAGCCAGCCTGTGACTCGAACCCAGGTCTGGTGTATTTCTCTAACTCCCCCCCACCTTTCTCAACAGCCTGGACTTCGCCATTGAGAAGCTCAAGACGGGGGGCTCAGTCCCGGGCTCCTACGTCCTCCGCCGCAGCCCCCAGGACTTCGACAGCTTCCTCCTCACCGTCTGTGTCCAGGTCAGGCCTGCTCGCCTCCACGGCCCACCCTCGGGAGGGGGCTTGGCTCAGAGTGGGGCCAGTGTGCTGGGGACCAGGAGAGCAGGGAGGGCTCCCTGGAGGCAGCGGCATTTGTGCTGAGGCCTGGAAGATGAGTGAACATGTGCCTGGTGAAAAAGGGGAGGGAACAGCATTTCTGGTGGAGGGAACAGCACACACGAAGGCCAGGAGACCAGAATGAGCTTGTGGTGTTCGAGGAGGGGCAGTGAGGGCAGGGGGTGCCCACTCGCACTCACAGACCACTTCCTTTGCAGAGCCCACTTGGTCCCGATTATAAGGGCTGCCTCATTCGGCGTGACCCCACGGGAACCTTCTCCCTGGCTGGCCTGGGCCGGCCCCACAGCAGCCTTCGTGAGCTCCTGGCATCCTGCTGGGATGGTGGGCTTCATGTGGATGGGGTTGCACTGAACCTCACTTCCTGCTGCCCCCCCAGACCCAAAGGTGAGCCCGCCCTCTCCCCTGAGCTGAGCAATCTGCAGCCTGATTTTCTGTCTGTCACAGCTCTTGACAGGTCAAGGTGATTTAGGGAAAAAAAAAAAAAGTGATTTATCGGCTTGTGGGAAGACAGCTTCAGGCATGGCTTGATCCAGGCACAGCCAGAGCCTGGGATGGTCACTAGCACATAGTCTCCATCTTTTGCCTGTTCCTCTGGGTGAATTTCACGCTCAAACCCCTCAGAGGGGACCACTCAGGTGTGTGCCCGATGCTGTCTCCCCAGGGTCCCCGGGGGGACTGGGTCCTACTTGCCCACCCTGTCCTTTGCTCATGGCACCCCTTCCTGGAAGGACCCCTTCCCTTCCTGCCTCATGTCCCCACCCCAGGGGTCCCTCCTGGGTAACCTGCGAGCCCTCAAGTCCTCATCTCAGTGTTGGCTTCTGGTGGAGCAGACCCCAAGCAAATTCAGGGAGCCCGCTAACCCTGGGGTACCTTTCACCCCTGACCTTCTCTGCTTCCCTCCCCTGCCCCCCCACAGAAAAGTCCAACCTGATCGTGGTCCGGGGGGGCTGCAGCCGGCCCTCGTCCTCTGCTGCCCTGGCGCAGACCTGCTGCCAGCTGAGCCAGATGACGTTCCACAAGATCCCCGCTGGCAGCCTGCAATGGGTGAGGGGCCGGAGGCGCGGCTCAAAGCTATCTCCACCGTGCAGCCTCAGGAGGGGGCGGGGGAGCTCCCTGCGCCTCTGTTTCCCCAGCTGTGAAATGGGCCCAGCCCGTGTGCCTTTCTGGGACCAGGGCTGGGGGCTAGGGTCCCCCGGGAGCCCCTCACCGGCCCCTCCTGCTGTTCCCTCACCCCCAGCACGAGAACCTGGGCCACGGGTCCTTCACCAAGATTTACCGTGGCCGTCGCCACGAGGCTGTGGACGGGGCGGCCCGGGAGACGGAGGTCCTGCTCAAGGTGATGGTCGCCAAGCACAGACACTGCATGGAGGTGAGAGGGGTGGGGGCGCCTGTGGGGAGAGGGCACCTGGGTCTGACTCACACGGGGTCTTCCAATAAGAGCAGGGTGGCCACAGGGGCACGGCTACAGCCCTTTTCTCACCCCCAAGCTCCCACTTCAGTGGGAAACTACAATAAGAACTTCCGCCTCCGACAGAAAATCAGGGTACAGGGTATGGGGTGCAATGATGGAGGACCTCAGATCTCCTCTGGAGGCTTATGTGTGAGCAGCCAGTTTGGGGGTCCTTGGTGTGATCTTGGGGTGCTTTCTCCTCCCTCCCCCAGTCTTTCCTGGAAGCCGCCAGCCTGATGAGCCAAGTATCCTATCAGCATCTCGTGCTGCTCCACGGCGTGTGTGTGGCCGAAGACAGTGAGAGCCCCCCTGCTCCCTGCCAGCCTGCCCTGCCTGGGGCCCCAGCCCCAGTGTCCCCACCGAACCCCACCCCCAGCCAGAATCATCCTGAGTCCCACAGCCCTGGTCCCATTCTGGGCTTGGATGTGTCCCCGCTCGGTGGCTCTGGGTTCCCCGATCAGCTTGAGTCAGTAGCTGTTTGTCCAGAGCCCCAGATGTGCCAGGAGCCGGGGACACGGTGGAGAACGTGATGGATTGGGTGGGGGTGTACGATGGGGGCCGCAAAGGACAGTGTGGGTGGCCAGGGGAGGCCACTGAGCCCTGGAGTTCGGGTGCAGCTCCTGGGAAGGCGAGGATGGGCAGAGATCAGGGGAGGGCAAGACGGGGAGTCAGGCTGACGGCGCAGCTGTGCAAAGGCTGGCAGCTGGGAGCACGGGGCTCAGCGCTGCCTAGGCGTTTCGACCAACAGCCCAGCGCGGTGGGCGGTGGGAGGAGTGGTGGACGGAGAAGCCGGGAGGACCAGCAAGCGGGGCTGGGGGCTGTCGGCATGAAGAGTTCCAGAGACCCCGAGGGTGGGCTGTGGTCAGAGCCTGTCAAGCACAGTGATGCCAGCCCCCGCCTTGCCCCTCCACCAGGCATCATGGTGCAGGAGTTCGTGCCCCTGGGGGCCTTGGACACGTACCTGCGCAAGCACGGCCACCTGGTACTGGCCAGCTGGAAGTTGCAGGTGGTCAAGCAGCTAGCCTATGCCCTCAACTACCTGGTGAGAGGCCTCCGTCTCCTCCACCCTTGACTCTCAGAGAAGGCTTCCTCTGGGTGGAAGGGACATTGGGGGTGGGCTCTGAGGTATAGGAGTTTGGTAAGGGTCCATGATGGGAGGGCATTTCAGGCTGAGGGAAGAGTGTGAGAGCACACGAAAGTCAAGGGAGTAGTTGATGAGGCTGGGCAGCAGGGGAGTCTTCCCAGAAGAGGGGGCATAGGAGCTGGGGCTTTGGTGATTGAGTAGGAGTTCACCAGAAAGAAAAACGAAGGCGAGCATGTCAGCTGAGGGCACAGCATGGGCAGACTTGCAGGCTAGACAGTGTGTTGTATGTCCTGGGACCCATCTGGCAGTTCCACAGCCCTCAAACCAGGGTGGGGGTGTGGAAGAGAGAAACTCATGAGAAGAGTAAGGGCTGGATCTCAAAGGGCCTTGAATGCTAGGCTGAGGAAACTTGACTTTGTTCCAAAGACAATGGGACTGGTGGTGGGAGATGGAGGGGACACCGGTCAGCATGGGGGCTGGACTAGAGGGGAAGACAGGATATCTAGGGAGGATGCTGGAGCAGAGTCTGAGCAGTACCAGCTGGGCTTTGAAGGATGTGTAGGAGTTCACCAGCCAGAATATTCATCCCTTAAACCCGGCCCACCTAGGAGGACAAAGGCTTCCCCCATGGTAATGTCTCGGCCCGGAAGGTGCTCCTGGCTCGTGAGGGGGTCGATGGGAGCCCGCCCTTCATCAAGCTGAGCGACCCCGGGGTCAGCCCCACCGTGCTAAGCCTCGAGAGTAAGTGCCAGGGGGCGTGGAGGGTGGGGCCTGGCCGAACGAGGAAGCCCTAACCCCACCACGCTCCCCAGTGCTCACCGACAGGATCCCCTGGGTGGCCCCCGAGTGTCTGCAGGAGGCGCGGACCCTGGGCCTGGAGGCTGACAAGTGGGGCTTCGGGGCCACCGTCTGGGAGGTGTTCAGTGGTGTGGCGATGCCCATCAGTGCCCTGGATCCTGCCGAGGTCAGTGTGCCCTGCGCGCCACGGCCCTGGGCAGCCCCCGGGGGGCAGAGGGTGGGCTGAAACCCGGCCGGCGTGGCTGGGGGGGACTGCCAGGGTGAGCAGCCCACCTCCCGCCCCCAGAAACTCCAGTTCTATGAGGAACGAAAGCAGCTGCCGGCCCCCAAGTGGACGGAGCTGGCCCTCCTGATCCAGCAGTGCATGGCCTACAAGCCGGGCCAGCGGCCTTCCTTCCGGGCCGTCATCCGGGACCTCAACGGCCTCATCACTTCAGGTGCCCACCGGGGCGCGAGGGGCTCGGGGTGGGGAGTGTGAACTCCCACTGCCATGCGAGGCTGGAACAGCTGGTGACTGTAATAGTCAGCGAGAACTGCCGTAACAAACAGGCCCCTCGGCTCAGGGGTGAGTGTGATGGATGTTTGGTTCTCATTCCCTAAGGACGTCCAGGTTAACAGGCTCTGCCCACCCCAGGGCTGCAGGGTCCCTTTGGATCCTCTGCAGACCAGGACCGTGTCACCCATCAGCCCGAGCTCGGTCTCATGGCCATGCCTCACAGCAGTGGAAGCTGGGACGTGGGGGTCTTGCTCTGCCCCTGACTGCATCTCCATAGGCATGTAGAGTTGCACAGGATGTGCACTGCACAAGGGGGCTGCCTTCGCCTCACCCACGAGGTGCCCTTTGGCTGGCGGTAACTCTGTCGTGATGCACAGAGAGGGTGACCGTGCAGGCTGGGATCACACAGCAAGCCAGGTCAGGAGCTGAGCCCTGGCTGGGACGCGCTGCTCACCCCCTATCTGCATGCCCCAGATTACGAGCTCCTCTCAGACCCCACGCCTGGTGCCCTGGCGCCCCGTGACGGGCTGTGCAATGGTGCCCAGCTCTACCCCTGCCAGGACCCCACGATCTTCGAGGAGAGACACCTCAAATACATCTCGCAGCTGGGCAAGGTGGGACGGGCAGCCGGGCCGGCAGGCGGGGGTGGATGGCAGGGCCCCAGTGGCATCACCAGCCCTACCCTGCCCAGGGCAACTTTGGCAGCGTGGAGCTGTGCCGCTACGACCCGCTGGGCGACAACACGGGTGCCCTGGTGGCTGTGAAGCAGCTGCAGCACAGCGGACCAGAGCAGCAGAGGGACTTCCAGCGCGAGATCCAGATCCTGAAGGCGCTGCACAGCGACTTCATCGTCAAGTACCGTGGCGTCAGCTACGGCCCGGGTGAGCCCCGAGGCGGGGGTGCCCGTCCCACCCCACCTGCTCCCGCTCCCGCGGGGTCACTAGGCGATGGCCGCGATGCCCTCGCTCACCTGCTTCAGACCGGCCGCGGGTTCGAATCCCCGCTCCGCCCATTGCCGGCGGGGCGGCCTGGGGCAGGCGATTTCGCCTCTCCGAGCCTCAGTTTCCCCACCTAAAAATTGGTCACTGGGAATGGGGGACAGGCCTGGGGCAGAGGGGGACGGGGCGCCGGGCCGGCGGCGGTGACCCCTCCCGCGCCCCCTAGGCCGCCAGAGCCGGCGCCTGGTCATGGAGTACCTGCCCAGCGGCTGCCTGCGCGACTACCTGCAGCGGCACCGCGCGCGCCTCGACGCCCGCCGCCTGCTTCTCTACGCCGCGCAGATCTGCAAGGTGCGGGGGCGCGCGGGGCCGCGCCGGGGAGGGCCGGGCCGGGGGCGAGGCTCGGGGGGCGGCCCCTCACCGCGGGGCGTGCCCCCCGCCCGCAGGGCATGGAGTACCTGGGTTCCCGGCGCTGCGTGCACCGCGACCTGGCGGCGCGCAACATCCTGGTGGAGAGCGAGACGCACGTCAAGATCGCCGACTTCGGGCTCGCCAAGCTGCTGCCGCTCGACAAGGACTACTACGTGGTCCGCGAGCCCGGCCAGAGCCCCATCTTCTGGTGTGGACCCCGCCTGGCCCCGCGCGCAGCCCCTTTGCGCCCAGCCGGTCCGGCCCCGCCCCCCACAGCCTCTGGTCCGGCCCCGCCCACAGTCCCCGCCCACAGCCTCCGGCCCTGCCCCGCCCACAGCCCTGCTCCGGGCCCCGCCCTGCCCCCCCACAGCTTCCGGCCCGGCCCCGCCCACAGCCCTGCTCCCGGCCCCGCCCACAGTCCCGCTCCGCCCACAGGCCCCGCCCACAGCCCCGCCCCATCTCGGGACCCGCCTCCAGCCTCCCGACTCCCCCCACGCCCACCAACCCCCCCCACGCCCAAGGCTGCCCCCTCCCTGTCCCCGCCCTCCCGCGCACCCCAACACCTCCTGGGCCCGCCAGGTACGCGCCCGAATCCCTGTCAGACAACATCTTCTCCTGCCAGTCGGACGTCTGGAGCTTCGGGGTCGTCCTCTATGAGCTCTTCTCCTACAGCGACAAGAGCTGCAGCCCCTCAGCTGTGAGTCGCCGCGGCCCCCTCCCGCCCGTCCCCGCCCCGTGGCCCCGCTCCCACCACGCTGACGCCCCCCTTTCCCCAGGAGTTCCTGCGGATGATGGGGTACGAGCGAGACACGCCCGTCCTCTGCCGCCTCCTGGAGCTGCTGGCCGAGGGCCAGAGGCTGCCCGCACCCCCTGGCTGCCCGGGTGAGGTAAGCACAGCAGGGCCAGCCTCAGTTTCCCCATCTATAGGTTCACTCGGGGTCTCCGGCCAGTGAGCAGGCTCCTCTGGCGCCAGCCCCTACCAAGCTGTCTCTCGGTTCTGGCCTCGACCTTGCCACCCACTCACCCCTGGACAAATAGCAAATGCTTTCAGAGCCTCAGTTTACCCATTTACTTGGGGTGTGGGGGAGGGGAGGCTGGTCATGCAGTCCACAAGCCCGTGTCACCCTGTCCTCCTGGTAACCAGCAAACACAGGTGCAGAGAGAACGTTCCAGGGGTGACAGCACAGAGAAGGAGATGAATGGAGGGATGAGGGGGTCAGGGAGGGGCCTCCTGGGTGGCACCTGGAGGAGAAGGGGGAGCCGCCCTTCGGGTGCAGGGCACGGCTGGTGCAAGGGGCGTGTCCACGTCAGAGCCAGACGGAGGCCCGAGTGGCTGCAGTGAATACTCTGGGGAAGGTGGGGGGAGGCGGGAGAGGAGAGGGGGTTTTGTTCGAAGGGCCATAGGGAGCCATGGATGGTTTGGAGCAGGGGGCGGTCAGCATCTAATCCATGTTGGAAGACTTGGACGGGCCTCACCTCTTCCTTCTGCTTGGCCCCGTCCCCAGGTCCATGAGCTCATGAAGCTGTGCTGGGCCACCAGCCCCGGAGACCGGCCATCCTTCAGCACCCTGGGTCCCCAGCTGGACGCGCTGTGGGGTGGGAGCCGGGCCTAGTGCCCTCACCCCCAGAGCAAATGCACCACCCCATCCTCCCAGCTCTCCCACACACCGACCCCTGGGTTCCAGTCCACATGGCCTGCTGTGTGACTGCGGGCAGAAAAGCCCCCTCTCTGGGCCTCAGAGTCCTCACGAGTGTCCCCAGCCTCTCAGGGACTCCCATGGAGCAAATGAGGTTGCATCTGGGCCACAGCGTGACCCTGGAATCTGTCAAGATCAAGATAGTTGCATCGGGGGCCCTTCTGAGTCCTGAGCTCCATCCGCAGAAGCAACAGGCTGGGCTCAAGCCCCCTGCCCCCCGGTCCCTCCCAGCCTGGGGGTGTCCAGTCCCGTGTGGTATTAGTTAGGGTTCTCTAGGGAAACTGAATCAATGAGAGGTGTCTCTGACTATTAAATTATAAAAGTGACTCATGCAACTGTGGGTATACACAAGTCCAAGTTCTGTAGAGCAGTCAGCAAACTGTCAACTCCAAGGAAGATGTCCGATGAACTCAGGAAACAAACTGGCAACTTCAACGAACTCCTCAGGAAACGCTTCACTGGGCCGCCGATGAAGTGAAGGTCCTCTATCTGTCTCGCTTATAAGTCTTCAACTGATTGATTGAATTAAATCCAGCCAATTGTGTTCTCTCATTGTGGAAGTCACGCCCTTTGGTGAGTCATCAGTCACAGCTGCAGTCAATTGACTGATGATTTAATCAACCAGCCTGTTGGTTTATTAACCAGCTTCAAACGTCCCCACAGCAATTGTTAGGCCAGTGTTTACTTGGCCAGACAGCTGGGTACTGTCACCTGGCCAAGTTGACACATGAACCTGACCATCACACCTGTGCACCGGGGACGTCAGTGGGGCTCCAGGTTAACGCTTTCGGGCCTCCTCTCCCCACTGATTTGCTGGAGGAAGCCAAGGCCGAGGGCAGCTTCTCAGTTGGAAATTCGCTTTCTGGGGGAGCCGTGGGGAGGCTCCCGGTAAGATGGGGTCTTTTCTGTCCTGACCCTTCGAGGGTCACATGAGAGATGACATGGGAGCCCGACGGGAGCTGTTCAGGCCGTTGGGCAAGGAAAGGCATTCCCACTGGGTGGAAGAGCATGTCGAGGGCTCAGAGGCTCAGCGTGCGGAGGTCAAGAGCTCAGGGGCTGCAGCCATGTCTGCTGCTCACAGGCTGTGTGACCCTGGGCCGATTGCTTTCCCTCTCTGGGCCTCAGTCCCATCTGCAAAATGGGGTGTGAGATTGCAGCAGCACCATGTGAAAACCTCTGCATCTTGTGCCCCTCTCCAGGGTAGACACCACCGTCTTGGTCTCCCTGCAGGGCCTTTCTGACCCTCTGCCTCTCTGGAAAACTCTTATTCATCTTTCAAAACCCCAGCCATCACCTCCTCACGGCCTTCCCCAGCCCCCATGACTCTGCTCCAGCCAAGCCTGGACCCCAGACTATCCAGTCCCTGACTGGCTCTGCCTCCACCCCTACCCTGGCCCAGGGGCTCTTGGGGGAGCCAGGCTGAGGCCTCCAGCCTGGGGTGGGCACAGAGGGGGCACCAGGAGTGTCTGTTGACTGAATAAAGGAGTTCAGTGGAAAAAGTGGTTTGTTGCTGGACCTGGGGTGATGGGGGTGGGGGCATGTGGTTAGGGCTGTGGTTAGAGACCCTGGGGGCTCCCATGGCTGCCTCAGGGTGGGCTGGAGGAGGGAGCCCCTGAGGAGAGGACAGCTGGGTGGGGCCTTGGCTGGAGCCCCAAGGATGCCCTCCCCCCCCAGTCCCAGCTGGTGACCTTGGCTCCGTCTGGGGGAGCTGACTGCAGGCCTGGGGGGTGGAGGGGGCTGCTCCAGGGCGGGGGTGTCGGGGCGAGACTGGGGGGGGGGCAATGTCAGCAGGGGCTGGGCGGGTCCCTGTGTCCACCCAGGACTGCTGACGGCTGGAAAGATGCAGAAAATGACATAGATGGAGAGAGACAAGGGGAGAGAGACAGACAGATAAACAGACAGAGGTCCAGAGAGCCCAAGACAGGAGAGCTCTGACTGTGCTTTTAGTGCTGGGAAAATTGAAAGGGGGTCCCTGGGATCAAGTGAGACCTGGGGCCCAGGCGCTCCTGCCTCTGGGTGAAGGTTCTCCCTGACTCCCAGCCTCAGTTTCCCCTTTTGGTAATCGAGGGCATAAGTCCCCTGGGCCAAGGTGGGACCCTAGCAGAGGCTGAGAACCTTCTGGGCCTTCTGTCCCGGCCCAGCTGGAGGAGCCCCCAGTCCCGGGTCTGGGCGAGGCCAGAGGGGCTGGGCTGTCCCCGCTCTAGCCCCACCCTCTGAGCCTCAGTTTCCTTATCTGTGAAGCAGCAGAGATGTCCGGGCGCTGGATGCCTTTTCTGGGCTGACCAGATCTCCCTGAATGCCGGGGTGACTTCGCCTGTCTGTTTCACCTCCTTAAAACGGTTTAAAAGCCCAGACCCCATCTCCTGCCCCCGCAGGCAAGACGCCCCAAGGCCCCGGCCCTGAGGAGCGACTCACGCCCTGACCCCGCCCGTGACCTTCCCCGCGGACAGCCCTGCCGGACGCCCGGTCCCTGCGCCAAGGCCGCCGCTGAGGGGGGCGGGCCTGATAAATAGGGGGGTCTCCGCCACGCCGGCGCCTCCGCCGCCATGGACCCCCGCGCGCCGGCCTGGGCGCTCGTCCTGCTGGGCCCCGCGCTGGCGCTCGCCCTGGGCCCCGCACCCGGCCCCGCAGCGCCCGAGAAGCTGTGCGGCCGCCCCTTGGTGCGCGCGCTCGTGCGGGTGTGCGGGGGCCCGCGCTGGTCGCCCGAGCCCCGGCGGCCCGCGGCCCGCGGCGACCGTGAGTGGGGGGCTCCCGGGGGCGGCTGGGGGGTCCTGCTGCCCCCGGGGTTCACCTGCCCAGCGAGCGCTCCGCGGGGCTCCCCACAGACGGGAGGGGATGAGGCCGGGAGGGACCGCGTCACTAGTGAGGATGCTCGTGGGCCTGTTACACACGCGCGTGCCCCTGTGTGTGTTGACGCGACACGGGGCGGACGGGTCTGCAGAGGTGCATGTGGGGGAGCGGGCTGGGGTGTGCGTGTGTGCCCTCCACCTGCACGCACACGCACAAGCGTGTCACCCCTGCTGTCCTCTGTGCTGAGAGGCGTCTGTGTGTCTCTTTGGGGGTCTTGTGTCTCTGAACCCCTGGGATGCACTGAGAGCACCCCCAAGGTCTGTGGCTCCAGCACCCCACCCCCCTAGGCCACGCTTGGGTCATTGGGGGTTAGCTGGGGCTCTGGGGGTGCAAATGGCGAGGTGACCAGCGAGTCACCACAGGGGGAGGAAATGAACATCCAGTATACAGTAGGTGCTTATAAGCGCTCGCTGCTTCTATTCATGTGCACGTCAGACTGTGGGGTGGGGTGGGTCACTGGGTGGGATGTGAGCGTGCAGGTGTGTGCAGGTGGCGGGTGGAGGCCCCCAGGGACCCTGCCCCTGAGTTCCTCTCTGTCCCCAGGTGAGCTGCTGCAGTGGCTGGAGGGACAGCATCTCCTGCAGGGGCTGGGGGCCGACCGGGATGCCGGCTGGGAGCCCCTGCCCCAGGCCTCTCCCCATCCCCGCCGCCGCAGGGCAGCCACCAGCAACCCCGCCCACAGCTGCTGCCTCAGTGGCTGTACTTGGCAGGACCTGCTGACACTCTGTCCCCAATGACCCCTCCCAGGCCCGGCCTCCGGGGTCCCCAAGGTCCAGGCAAGCTCCTGAGGCCACAGAGCACCCATAGAGCCCCCTGCCTGGTGGGGGGCATTGTTGATTACCTCCAGGAATGGGGAGCTCACCACCTCCCCCAGGTGACCAGTGCCCCTTGTCCTCTGTCGGGGGTGGGGGGGTGAGTGGCACCCTCCAACCTGGCCTGGAGGGTCCTCGGTTTTACAAAGTGCCAGAACAGCGAGGGCCAAATGCAGAGCCTTGAACACCACCCCACCCCCTGCTTACCTGGCACCCCTTCTTGCTCTCTCCCTAGCAGCAAATAAACAACCCTCCTGCAGAATCCAAAACTGCTTCTTGCATTTTCTCTGGAGAGGGGACAAGGGTGGGTCAGCCCCGTGCGAGCTGTGTCTGCTGGCAGCCATGGACCGCCAACCCCTCCAGGAACTCAGAAACAGCGTGGGAGTCATGACAGCATGGAGTGGGGAAACTGAGGCCCAGGGAAGACACTGCTTGCCCAAGTCAGAAGGGAGGGAGCGGCCAAGCCCAGGATTCAAGCCGGTTCTCTCTAAGCCTAACTCAGTTCTCTGCCAGGGCCTGTGGAGGACCCCAGCGCCAAGTTCCCCTTCACCCTGAAGTGGGGATTTTATGATCTGACCCCCTCGTAAAAGTGATCAAACGTTAGATGATGGGGTTTTAAAAATTTATGAGAAACTTCATCTCTCTTTCCCTCTGACCCCAGCTCCACCCCACTCCTCACAAGCAGCTGCTGGCTTGTGTCTCCTTCCGGCCAGGAGCATCCACCTGCATTTCAGAATTCCCCACCCTTTACACATGCTGCGCTCACTCCGGTCACTTGAGTGACCGTCCCCGCTAATGGGCTCGTGGGCATCTCCAGCTCCCGCTGGGCAGCGGAGCTGGGACTGTCCCGAGGCCACAGGGAGCCACAGCGGGTGTGAAAGCAGGGGCAGGGGAGGCCGGCTCTGTCCGCCAGGAGCCCCCGCAGCCCGGCGCCCCCAGCCGCCCCGTCTGACCCTGCCTCGGCCTCCACTGCTTGGGAAAGCTGCTCGGCGGTTCCTCAGAAAGTTAAAGGGAATTACCCCATGACCCAAGGGCAATAGGGAGCCATGGAGGGTGTGTGAGCAGGAGAGGGCGAGGCCAGTGCCACCTTTAGAATCCCCTGCAGCCCCCACCACACCCAGGCCACTTTCTAGTGGAAATGAGCCCTGGAGATGAATGTAGAGTGACTTGTATTGAAACTTTTTATTTAAAAAAACAAACCCTCCAGGTCTTCACAAAATGTTCAATCCTTGAGGAGCCACCTCTAGCCCTTGCTCTGCTGCTGAGGTTTCCCTCCCAGTCGGGAAGCCCGGGTCCCAGACACCTGCCCACGGCCAGCAGAGCAGGGGGCCACAGGGCTTTCCCCAGTCTAAGGGCTCAGGGCAACCGAGGACCAGAACCTTCCCTTCTCGGTGCGGTGGGGGGAGCATGAGCTCTGGCCCCAGCGCAGCTCCCCGAGATCTTGGAGGGCACAGATGTGGGGGCTGGGCCCCGCCAGGGACCCCGGCAGCTCTGAGCCCCCCCAGAGCCCAAAATGGAGAGCCATCCCCCTCCTCCGCCCAACACACCCCCCTCACAGCCCCTTCCGGGCCTTCGCACCATCCGAGGGGTCCAAGGTGGGGGGAGGGGAGGGTAAGAGCAGGACTGGCGTTTCCAGGCTAAAAGCAGCTGCCCGCTTCAGCTGTACGTACACCCAGGTGTCCTAAGGTCTGGCTGGGCAGGGGGACCAGCCCTGACGGGACGGAGACGTGGCAGGGATGCTTCCACCGTTAGCCACATAGGAAGGAGAGAGGGTGCTGGAGCATGGTCTGAGCAGTTAGCAGGTGGGTTTTCAAGGATGTGTAGGAGTTTGCCAGTAGGAATTCATTCATCAAACCCTCCCTGGTTACAAAGCCACAGTAACCAAAGCAGCATGGTACAGGCAAAAGGACAGACACAGAAACCAAAGGAATTAAACTGAGAGCTCAGAAATCAGCCTTCACATTTATAGCCAATTGATTTTTGGCACGGGTGCTAAGTTCACTCAGTGGGGAAAGAATAGTCTCTTCAATAAATGATGCCAGGAAATCTGGATGTTCATGTGCAAAAGAATGAAGGGGGACCCCTACCTCACACCATATACAAAACTCAACTCAAAATGGATCAAAGACCTAAATATAAGAACCAGGACTATAAAACTCCTAGGAGAAAACGCAGGAAAGCATCATCAGGACCTGGTGTTCAGCAATGATTTCTTAGACTTCTTAGACTTTACACCCAAAGTACGGCAATAAAAGAAAAAATAGATGAATGTGACCTCATAAAAATTAAAAACTTTTGTGTCTCAAAGGACTTTATCACAAAAATAATATGACAACTTACACAGAGGGAGAAAATATTTGGAAACCACATATCCAGCAAGGGTTTAATATGTAGAATATATAAAGAAATCCTTCAACTCAGCAACAAAAAGATAATCAACCCAATTAAAAAAAAAAGGGCAAAAGACTTGAATAGACATTTCTCCAAAGAAGATATACAGAGGGCCAAAAAACACAAGAAAAGGTGCTCAAACATTAGCTATTAGGGAAACGCAAACCAAAACCAAAATGAGGTTCTATTTCACACCCATTCAAATGGCTGCTATCAAAAAAATGGAAGATCACAAGTGTTGGCGAGGACGTGGAGAAATAGGAACATGAATTCACTGTTGCTGGCAGTTCCTCAGAAAGCTAAGTATAGTATTGCCCTAGGACCCCCAATCCACACCTAGGTATGTACCCCAAAAGGACTGAAAGAGGGACTAGAACAGATATTTGCACACCGATGTTTATAGCGGCATTATTCACAATTTCCAAAAGACGGAAGCGACCCCAGTGTCTATTAGCTGATGAATGGATGATCAAAATCTGGTGCATACACCAGTGAATAAAATATAGAAGCCCCCACTGAGCCCCCCATCAGCAAATCCAAAGCCTACGCTGGTTTCTATTACATGTAAATGCCCGGCTTGTCCAGAAAACCACAATTACGGCTGATCAGTTCTTGCCGGCTAACTCCTCGTCCCTAAGCAGCCACCTGCTCCCCACTTGGTAAGACACCCCCCCCAAAATAAAAAGGAAACTCAGTGTCAGCTCACCCTCCATAAGCCCCCTGCCCACCCCTCGGGGGACACCCTGACCCTTTGAGAATGGGGCGCTGCTGGATTCATAAGTCTCTGAATAAAGCTCCTAATCTGCGGGAAAGTTTTTCTTTAACACCCGTAAAAAGGAGTGAAGCCCTGATCCGCATGACAACACGGACAGACCCAAAAGATGTCATGTTGAGGGAAATCAGCCAGACATGAGAGGACAAATATCATCTGATCTCACTGACATGCAGTGATTAGAACAGGCAAACTCCTAGAGTCAGAATCTAGAAAACGGGTTGCCAGGGGACAGGGTGTGGGGAGGGAATGGGGGTTGAGGCTTAAATTGTACAAAGTCTCTGTTTGGGATGATGGACAAATTTCGGTAACCGATGGTGGTGATGCCAGCACAGCTTGGCGATTGTAATGAATGGCACCAAATTACATATTTGAATGTGGCTAAAAGGGGGAAATACTAGGTTGTGTGTGTTACTGGAATAAAAATTAAAAAAGAAAGCCATGGAACGCCACTAGACAACCAGTGAAGCCTGAGTGAAACAGAGGACTTTGGTTAATAGTACAATTATAAAAATGTGCTCTCACAGGTTGTAACAAATGCTCCACACCAATGCAAGAGGTTAATAATGGGGTGGTATATGGGAAGCCTGTATTTTACACATGATTTTTCTGTAAACCCAAAACTTCTTTAATAATAATAATAATAAATCACTCCAGAGAGTAAACAAGTCTGCTGACTCATGGGTTTATATCGAGAATTCACATCGCCTGTGAAGTCTGAACAATTTCAAGCCTAAACTTTAACTTCAAATGGTCCTGGGCAGGTGACTGCGGAAATAAACACAAACCTTCTTTGGAGAAACTCAACTTCAGAGCAGACAAAGCCCAGGTACAATGACATCCCTTAGTTAGAGATCACAAAACACACAAGGCAACACCTCCCCGTACAGCTAGAAGGCACAGAAACAGCCAACAGAGCCAGACCCTTAAATACCAAGATATGGGCACCACTGGGTGTTGGCAAATAAATAAATTTAGGCTACTTAGAGAAATTCAAAAAGAGTTTGAATGCTCTTAAAAGCAACCAAGCAGATTTAAAGAAATAACTAAAATTTAAGAATAATAATTGAAATATAAACAAAACAAAACGAAACAGCGTCCCAGGCGCTCTCAGCGCGCACGCACTCGGGCCCAGCGCCGGGGAGGAGCGCGCGGCTGCGCCTCCGCCTCCGGCCGCGCGCGCTCTGGTGACGATCCCGGCCGCTCAGTACACGCGCGCCCGCCGGCCACAGGCCAGGTCGGGCCTGCTCAGCGCGTCCCACATGAGCAGCATCTCGTAGGGCACGAAGCGGTGGACCAGCAGCAGCTCCCGGTAGAAGCAGGGGTCGAAAGAGGGCAGGCGCGCTGAGGGCGCCTGCACCCCAGCCGTGCGGATGCCGCTGTGCGAGGCGGGCGCCAGGCCCTCGTGCCGCAGGCACATGCCCAGGAAGACGTCGTCGATGGGGAAGAGGTCCAGGGCGCGGGCGGCCCGCTGCAGGGCTGCGGCAGTGAAGCGCGACAGCAGAAAGCCACCGCCCCCGCAGTAGGGCGGGTAGCGCTCGGCCCGCGTCACCAGGAGCGGCACGTAGTACTTGCTCCAGGGAAGCCGGATGGGACCCACCTGGCGGATCAGGTGCCCCACGAAGAGGTGGCGGCCGGGGTCCTGGCCCTGCAGGTAGGTGACCATGTTGTCTGTGTGTGCGAAGACATCGTCATCCCCGTTGAGCAGGAAGCTGGCGTTGGGGCACCGGGTCTCCTGCCACTGGAGAAAGAGCACCTGTGGGCCGGGCACAGAGGCTTGAGGGCTGTGGCCATGGTCTGGTGTCCCCTTTGGCCACCACAGCCTGGGGGAGCCTGGGAAAGAATGTCTGCTCCTGTCAGCCCTGCCTGGGGGATGCTGGGGTTCATGGAGATGACGTTCCACAGAGGGCTGAAAACACAGAGGGCTGAAAAGTGCTTGAAAATTGTCACGTTTACATTTATTGTTATTTCTTCCAACTCCTGGTGGGAGCCCTGTCTTTAAGTCACTGACTGTGTGGTTGTCATTTAACACCTGCCTCTCCCACCAGGCTCTGGGCTCACCCAGTGTGGGACTGTGACTCTCCTCCTGGCCAGCCCCTGTCCCCCAGCACCCTGTCGGGCCGGCACATCAGAGCTCAGGTTTTCCGGCTCTAAGATCAACCTTGGAGCCTCCTGGAAGCCTTCCTTCCTCACAGCCAGGCAGAGCCCTTGGTCCCTTCTCCCAGGGCTCCCTCAATGTCTTTCTGTCTGGGAAGGTGGTGTCTGTGCTGTTTCGCAGCCCTGAATTAGAGGCTTTTCTTTCCAGTGCAGCATGAAAGTGTTGGATTAGACCCAAGGCAGGACTTCCCTGTTCAGCAAACACTTACTGGCTTACCCTGGAGAAGTACCAAGCAGCCCAGCATTTGAGGGCACAGACTCTGGAACCCAGCTTCTGGGTTTGCACCCCTACTCCACACCCCCTGGCCGTGTATCCTTCCTAACCTGGACCTCAGCCCCTCAGCTATAAAGGGGGCGTCTGAGAAGTGCCTGCCTCCCTGCCTGGAAGAAGACTTCAGAGTCCAGTGGCTGCAATGGGGACAGTAAGGGGGGGTGTGGCCCTGGGAGGGAGGACCCCATCGGGCGACCCTGCCGGCCCACCTGCTTGAGTGTGAGGTTGAAGAAGGAGTCGTGGAAGTCCCACTGGAGGATGTCGCCGTGCGCTCGCGCCTCCAGCGCCAGCAGCCGGTTCACCTTGCGGGCCTCTAGCGCGCCTGCCGCGGTGCCCACCAGGAAGAGGCGGCGCAGCGGGGCGCCCCGCACCTCGCGCTCGCGGCCCCAGGTGCGCCGCACCACCTCGCGCCGCTCGTAGTTGCCCGGCGACGACTTGACCACTAGCAGCAGGAAGACGTGCGGCGTGCACTTGTCCCGCGGCGCGTCCTGCAGCAGGGGGAAGTCGCGGCAGTGCTTGTAGAGGAGGAAGTCCTTCACGTGCCGCGGCTGCTCCGAGAAGCCGGGCTGCGCCGCCGCCGAGGCGTTGGCCCGGCACCGGGGGGCTGCGCGCGGGCGCGCGGGGGGCGCAGCGGGGGCCGCGGGAGTGCCCGCTTGCTCCTGGGGCACCGCGAGCGGGCAGGCGGGCGGGGAGGCGCGCAGATGGAGGAGGACGAGGGTGAGGGCGCCCAGGGCCCAGGCCAGGCCCACCTGGGGCCGGAGACACCTCATGGCTGCGGCGTCCCAGGAGGCCCCCTGCAGAGCGAGACGCGTGCTAAACCTGCGCCAGGTGCTGCGCGCTTCCCCGCGAGGCCCCGCCCCCGGCTCACCTGGGCGGTGGCTCAGGTTGTAAAATACTTGTAGCTTAAGCCCCGCCCAGCCCCGGGGCCCCTCCACTGCCCCAACCTGTGTGGATTCTGAGATGCCCAGACCGGCTGGGTTCACTGCGATCCCCATCACCTCCTTATACCCCAGCATGGAGATATCAAGGAGGGCTTCCCAGAGGCAGCGTGCTCAAATCCACCCACCAACCTGGTCCTCCTCTCCTCCCTGCCTCAGAGATGCCCCAGGAGCCTCCCTGAGGGGCGGATGCTGTGCTGAGGAAGCTGGACAATCCCCTTTTATCAGCTCAGAGCTTCTGGGAACCCTCCTGCTTCCCTTTTCACTTACCCCTCCAGGAAGCTCATAGCTCTGGTTTCCAGGTGCAACCACCCATGACCCCGGCTCCTCAGAGGTCCCTCAGGCCCTGCCCGTCCCAAGCCTCGGTCAGTGTCTTCCTAGGAAAACTCCTGTTTTTCCTTTAAATGCCATCTCAAAGTATCCTGCCTCCAGGAAGCCCTCCTGGATTCTTCAGGAAGAGTCCTGGCTCCCTGTTTAATACCCCCAATCTCTGTCTCTGTCTGGCCCTATCCTAAACCCCCGGCACTGGGGTGTTTGGGTCTGGCTCTGTCTTCCCCAGACTACCAGCTGCCTGGGGGTCCTGGCATTGCCCAGCATGAGACAGACACATGGAGGAGACCCGAAGGGTTTGAGGATATCAGAAATAATTGTGAGTTTGTTAATTCTATGTCTGGCAAACTCATGCATCCTTCAAAACTCCAGCTCAATGATCTTTCCTCCTGGAAGCCTGCCTTCCTCACAGCCAGGCAGAGCCCTTGGTCCCTTCTCCCAGGGCTCCCTCAATGTCTTTCTGTCTGGAAAGGTGGTGTCTGTGCTGTTCTGCAGCCCTGTATTAGAGGCTCTTCTTTCCAGTGCAGCATGAAAGTGTTGGATTAGACCCAAGGCAGGACTTCCCTGTTCAGCAAACACTGGCTTACCCTGGAGAGGTACCAAAGCAGCCCAGCATTTGAGGGCACAGACTCTGGAAACCGGCTTCTGGGTTGGCACCCCTACTCCACACCCCTTGGCCATGTGTCCTTCCTAACCTCGACCTCAGCCCCTCAGCTATAAAGGGGGCATCTGAGAAGTTCCCAACTCACAGGATTGTTTGTTGAATGAACATGTGACCCTCAGTTCTTACCTCAGACTGTCTTGGGGTGTCCGTGCTTGGCCAGGGTTACCCTGATCTCCCGACAGTGCCTGAAATAGGGTGGGGCAGAGTCAGTGGATCCTCTTGGGCCCCCTCCTGTGTCCAAGAGGCCATTTCCCCCCCACACCCACCACACCACTGCCCACTGCCTGGCCACAGCCTCTCCAGCCACAGGCAGATTTGCAGCCATAGCCTGGGCTCAGGCCCTACCCCACGGGTTTTGCTGTGTGGCCTTGGGAAAACAGCTTGGTGTCTCTGAGCCTCAATTTTTGAGATGTAAAATGGGGGGAATGAACCTTAAGTGAAAACGTTGTTCTGGGGATTTCACCCTCACACACCCTGGGCCCGGCGTGGCCCTCGGGACCTAGGTCCCGGCCATGTCTCCTGCCTGGGACGCCCCACCCCCACCCCAGCTCCCCTTCTTGCCTCCCTCCTGCCTTTGCCCAATGACCCCTTCTCGGGAGGCCTCCCCAGGACACCCCATTTCCTCAGCAGCCCCAGGCCCCTGCCCTCTTCTGCTCTTTCCTTTTTCCATCACACATTTAACCTCTTAAAATACATAACAGTAATTTTTTGATCTGCTATGCTTCTTGTCCATCTCCTCCACCATAATGAAAGCTCCACACAGCCCGTCTCGTTCACCATTTTACCCCCAGACCCCAGGGCAGGGCTGGGCACACAGTGGGGGCTCAAGACGCAAGGCTGAGGGGGCGAGTGAACGAAGGGGCGCTGAGTGGCCACAACATCTGAAGGGCATCGGCTCTCACGACGAGGGTTGTCTTTCTTCACTCAGGCTGGCATTGGCCACAGCCTTCTGGGCCCCGGGCATGCCTGGAGACCCTGCAGTGGCAGGATCGGGGCACACAAGGCTCCGTCCCCTGGGCAGCCCACGCCACGGCGGGGAGCAGACCCCAACCCAGCACGAGGGTCCCGGCACTGAATGAGGCCCCGGGGTCCCAGCGGCTGGAGTCCAAGCTCCAGGGGATGTTTCAGGTGAGTGGGGACAGCAGGGAGAGACCAGCCCAGGATGGGGGCAGGAGCGGGCTGGGTGGGCCGGGGGAGCCGGAGACCCTGCTGGGGGTGACCCCTGGCTCCCAGCCCAGGGCACGGCTTCCCAAGGGCAGTTCCCAAAAGGCGAATGGGGGGGTCTTGAAGAGAGACCATGAACGGTGAGCAGGTGTAGGGGCTGGAACTCGGTCCGTCTGGCAGCCCCTCAGGGTTACACATGGAGCTGCCTGGGACCCCACAACCCCGAGGACTGAGAGCAGGGCTCAGACAGGGGCTTGCACCCCAACATTCACTGCAGCATTGTTCACAAATAGCCAAGAGGTGGAAACAACCAGCGCCCATCAACAGATGGGGGAGAAACACAACGCAGCCCACCCAGACGACGGGATATCACTGAACCCTAAAAAGGAATAGAGCTCTGCTCCCCGAAGAGATCACATCGACTGAAAGAAGCTGGACTCGGAAGTCCAAGTATTGTCTGATTCCACTGAAAGGAAACATCTAGAACAGGCCAATCCATAGACACAGAGAGGGGGTCAGAGGTGACTGGACTGGGGGGTGCAGAGCGTCTGTCTGGGGTGGTGGGAAAGTTCTGGGAATGGAAAGCGGTGATGGTTGTACAATGTTATTAAAGTGAGCGATGAGTTTAGGGACATGTGTGTCACCAGCAGGAAAGCTGGACGTTAAAGCCTGGGAATGTATAACCCAGTGAACCTCTGGGTGGACGATGACTGTGATTAATTTACAAATACAGAAAAGTTCTTCCATGAACTAGAACAAATGTACAACACAAGAAAAGAAAGAAATGAAAGATCATGCCGAATCCCAGAAGGATTGGGGGAGGGGGCGGTGCCACTGGCCCTGAGGCTGGGGTGCTGCTAAACGCCCCACAATGCACAGGGGAGTCCTGACCCCATGGAATGCTCTGGCCCCGGACACCCGCAGCCGCAGCTGAGAAACCTCAGCAAATGTGGATATTGACAACTCAGCAAAACCCAGGTCCTGGGGCTGGGGACGAGCGAGGGGGTAAAACTACGAAATGGATCATATTTCTGGGATGGGGGGTGGGCACATCAGGGGAAAAGAGAACCTCTTGGGGGAGGCTGTTTTGTTTTGTTCGTCCATCAGTGTCTGTTTGCGTATCTGCAATTTTTTTCTTTCTTGTTTACTTGTAAGAACTCTTTACATATGAGGCACTTAACCCTTTGTTGGCTACCCACATTCCCCATTTTTTCTTCCCAGATCTATGGATTCTCAAGTAGAGGGATCCCATGGATAATCATCACCCCCAGCCCCCGAGGTCTCCTCAAGTTTCATTGGTTGGTTCTGAGTAGGCCAGCCCGGCGGCTCGCTCCCTTCCCTTCCCCTGTTCAGTAGACCTCTGTTGATGCAGACAAGATGCCCTTCCCTTTCCCATCTGCCGAGACCAACCCAGCCGCGTGGATCTTATGGTCTAGAGGGGCTGGGGCCCCACACCTGTGATGGAGATGCTTGAGCTCGGGGCCCTGCAGGGGTGAGGGACGGCTTCACTGGGGAGGGGACCCTCCGGCAGCGGAGGAGGGGAGGAGCCCTTCACTGGGCCGGGCTGGGCCGTCAATGGGAACCCCACCCAGCCTGGGTTCGGGTCCCTGAGCCCCCACCCCAAGGGCTCACCCCTCCAGCACCAACTGTAAAACAGGTTTATTGGACTGTTGGAGTCCAAACAGCTGCTCACTCTGAGGTTCGTGGGGTCTGAATGACGGGTGAATCACCACCTCCCATTTTATACTTGGGGAAACTGAGGCTCAGGGAGTTGCCCAATTGGTCCAGTGGGTGCTTTGTGTTACTATGGAAACAACCATTTTTCTCTTGGCTCCTCCAGTCCAGAGAAGGGTCTCCAATGCTTATCCCAAAATATGTATAAGAAAACATTCATTCATTCATTCTTTTATTTAACACATATGTGCTGGGTACTTCTGGGAAAACTGAGAGACCAACCCTGGATGTAGCCCCTAAGAAGTCCCTAACCTGAGGAGACAGAGTTGGACCCCTTCAGGCTCAGAGCTGGGCTGGAAGAAGGGATGGGGATATTGAAGCCGAGGCTTTGCGGGATGCATAGGAGTTCACTGAGCAGAACCGGGGACTTCAGGTGAAGGGAGCGGCAAATGCAAAGCCCTGAGGACAGAGCAGACCAGGCCCGCTTGGGGAGGTGGATGTCGTGGGGTGAAGAGCACCCCTCCCCCAACTCATGTCCACCTAGAGCCTCAGCATGTGGCCTTATTTGGAAATAGGGTCAAATAATCAAGGTAAGATGAAGAGCAGCTAATCCTGGGCCAGGGCCTGGTGTCCTCAGGGGAAGAGGGAAGGCAGAGCGGAGACGCCGGTGAAGACGGACAGAGAGGGGAGCGGGCGAGCCAGGGGTGCCTGGAGCCTCCAGGGCTGGACGGGGGCAAGCAGCCTCGGGTCCTACCACCAGGGTGTAAGTTCCCGCTGTTCGCAGCCGCCCCGTTTGTGGTTCCCTGGTTGTGGAGGCCCCAGGGAACTCACAGGGAATTTGGGGGCCCTGATTTCTGACCCCTCCCACACCTTGCCCAGCCTCCTCCCACTGAGGGCACCCAGACTCTCAGGGAACAGCGGGCTTGGCCCCAAACCCCCGATGGGGACCTCAAGGCTGAGTTGGTGGCATCAGCCATGACAGACGCTGCCGAGGACGAGGGGCTCCCGGGGGGCCTGGGGGGGTACCGGGGGGCCTGGGGGCCATGGAGGCCGAGCAGTGGGGGCCGGGGTAAGTGTGGGAGCAGGAGAGCCCCTGTGGACCCCGAGGGGCGGGGGTGGCGTCAGCTGAGCCCCTATCTCCCTGGGGTGACAGCCCAGTCCCCGCTAAGTCACGTTCCCGGTAACTTTATAGAACATGAGCATGACGGGCAAGAAGCGGCTGGACGTAAATGCATCCGAGACTGTTAACTCACTAAACAGCCCCCGGGTCTTCCTGATGCAGAATATGAATGATGTACTCGATCTGCATATTCATGATCATTGAATATTAATAAGCTACTGCTGAATATTAAGAAGCCTGGAGGGATTGGCCGCTCCGGAGGCTCATTTGGGGCTCCCCTCAGTGGCAGGAGGGCTGGGCCCCTGTCCCTGGGCTGCAGGGACCCCCTGTCCCCTCAGGCTCGTCTCCCTCCCGTCCACGGGGAGGCGGCCAGAGGGGCCCGGCCGGGGCCCAGGGGAAAGGGACCCCCGTCCCTCCCTCACCCTGTGAGACCAAACCCCTGCAGGGTCTTCCAGGATGTCCACGACGAGGAAACTGAGGCTGGGAGAGGGGCCGTGCCTGCACCCCCAGGCCCGGCAGACCCCAAGCTCCATCTGGGGGACCCCCTGAGCAGCCAGGCCGCGGGGTCCTCGTCGTGGGGACGAGGGTGTGAGCCGCACTTGGCCCAGCCAGGAAGGATGCACAGAGCCTGGCCCAGGATGCCCACTGGCCGCGGGGGCCCCCTGCCCTGCCAAGCGGGGTCACCGCCGGCTGCACCCACGAGGCGCACCCCGCGGTGCCGAGGGCCAGCCTGTGTGGCCACTGTCCCTGCTCCGGAGCTCACTGGGGCTTGGCGGCCTGGCCAGCAACATGGCTGCAGGGAGCTGAGGCCAGGGAGTGGCTGCCGGAGCTTCTGGAAGGTTCCCAGGGCTGTGCGTAGAACCTGAGCCCGGGATAGGCCAGCTCCGTGTCCAGACACCAGCTGGGGTCTGGGGCCACCGCGAAGAGGATGGGGAACAAGACAACCCCCTGAAGCAGACCCCATTGCCTGAGTGAGCCCCTGCTCCCCGCCGGGGGTCCCTGGCTTCCGGTCCCAGGGGGGTGGGTGGGGCACACATTTGACCCCCACCTGCCCGGCTGGGCCTCCAGGAACTATGGGCTCCTCCCTTCTGATAGGGAGCAGGACTCACTATTGTTACAGACACAAACAAATAAAACCGGGGGTGGGGGGCAATTCTTCACAAAGGCGTGAGGGGTGGACCCACCGGGAGGGGAATGGATCTCACAGCCCCGCGATGGTCGCACCCTGAACGCCCGGTGTTGACGATGGTGGGAAGATGGGGTGCAGCGGAGGGTCTGGGTGCCCTTTAGACCTCACCATCGTCTTCTCCAGTGACTCACCAGATCAGCAGCCCTTCCCTGCCACAGGGCCTGCTCCTGGCACCTGGCGTGAGTGCAGGAAGGGAGCCGGGCTGGGCAGGGGCCCCCCAACAAGTGCCAGCTCTTCCAGCTGGGGCTTCAGGGTCAGCCCTGGGCTCGTTTCCTTCAGAGTTGTGTGGTATCTCCCGGTTTGTCTGATGGGGGCAGCTGAGGTCTCGTGGGGCCTCCTCCGGGACCTCCGGACCCCCACACCCTCCAGCTGGCCCAGTCCCTCCAATATTCCCGATGTTATTTCTGTCGCGCAAAGCTAAATGAGCCACATAATGGGGATTACAGTCTTACATGTAGGCTTTCCGCCATCTGCTCATCTGAATGTGACTCCCGCATCTGGAGGAGGGCTGGGTTAGCCCTATATTTACAGAAAGGGAAACTGAGGCACTGAGTGAGGCAGCCTGATGGGAGCCATCACATGACGGGGCTTCTCTCAGTTTGCACTGTAGGTAGTGAGCTCCCCAACATGGGGGGCAATCAAGTTGAGCCTGGAGGAGAGACAGCAACTGGAGTCCTCCCTGGCTCATGGGGCCTCAGGGCTGCTGGCAGGGTGGGGGTGGGGGGTCTGGGCGCGGCTGGGCAAACAGGAGCCTCCCACCCAGACCAGGTGTGGGCCCAGCTGTCGGCATGGGAGCCACACCTCTTCCTCCTGAACCCAAGGACGTCAGCCCTGCCCAGCGAGCCAGTCACGGAACCGCCAGAGGGGTGAGGAGGAGGTGGCAGGGCCCCTCCCTGCTCCCCCGGTACCCCAAGTCCCAGAGCCGCAAAAGGGGAGGCCTTCCCGACGTAAGAAATGAACATGAAAAAAAACAAATCGGACCCTGGGAAAACTGATCAGAAACCTGGAAAGTGGAAGGGATGGAAATGGGGGCCGTGATATTATGATTATTAATATTATAATCATGGCCTTGCTGGCGGCCCCTGGGCGGGCTCTGGGTTCATTTCACCTTCACCGCAGCCCTTCACACCAGGAAAGTGAAGCTTGGAGCCCCACGTCCACTCTCCAGAGGTCCCCAGGAGCCAGAAGGGCCCATCAGAAAAAACACAGCCCAGTCCTTGATTCAACTCACAGTGGGGTAACTGAGGCACGTTCAGAGGCTGGGAGTCCCCTGTCCAGGTCCCACAGCCAGGCGCAGGCTGAGCCGGACCCGAGCGCCGCGCTGCGCCTAGAGCGACGCTGGAGAGACGCGGAGAGGCTGGGGTGCCCCGTGGTCCTCTCCAAGGACGTGACGAACGCAGCTTGGGGTCTCCGGGCCCGGCGCAGACTCTGCCAAAGGGCGCCAGAGCAACCACAACAATAGCGACAGCAGTAATAGTAACGGCCGCCGCGTTCTGAGCGCGCCCAAGCCTGGGACTGGGCGGGGTCCGGGTTCGCGCCCCGGACGCGCAGGGTCGCCTCCCGGTGTCCGTTTCCGAGAGCCGACGGCGGGGCCCGGGTGCAGCCGTGCAGACCCTCCGGGCCGCGGCCGCCCCTCCGCAGGCGAGCGGGAGCCCCCCTGCTGGGAGCCGGCGACCACCGCCGACGGGCCATGGGGGCTATGGCCTGGGGCTCCGGGCCCTCTCAGGATGCGAGTCCACACGACCGAGACGCGACCTCCAGGAGTCGGTTCAGGCCCCCTAGAGACCCACATTCCCCCACCCCTCCCCAGGGATCCGCCAGGACCTCAGGGGCCCCCAACGCTCACCCCCAGGCGACGGTCCGGCCTCTGCGCCCTGGTCCCAGCTCCTCCCCGCCGGCGAGCAGGAGGTCGAGCCGCACCGGAGCCTCGGACCTCGCCTCCCGCGAGGACCCTCCCTCGCCGCCCCGCCCCTCCCCACTTCCAGCCCCGCCCCTCACTCTCTAGCCCCGCCCTTCCGGGCTCTCCACCCCAGCTGGGTCCTGTCCGGAGCCCCGCGCGCTCCCCGCACCCCCCCAAGCAGCGCCTGCCCAGCCCCCGGCACCCCGCCGGGCCCACGAGGAGGAAATGGTTGAGTGGGGGGCGGGGGGTGGGGAGCAGGGAGGCAGGTTGAACCGAGGTCTCTGCAGGGGGCCGAAGATTCCAGAACTGGCAGCCCGGCCTGAGCCCGGCGAGGTCCGGATGCGCCCGCAGAAGTCCAAGGTCAGATTCGAAAGTTCTTGGGGTGGGGTTGGCGGGGTTCGGGGGTGCGGTTTCTGATCTCAGAAGCTTCCGAACTTTGACCGGCTGGCGTCGGGAGGGCTGGGGGAGCCTTGCAGTGGGGGGATTCACCCCAGCCTCCTCCCCGCCCCCCATCCCTGCTCCTTCCTGAGGAGGAGGGGGCGTTGCTGGCCGAGCCTCAGTTTCCTCGTCTGGAAGGTGGGGGCCCTGGGTCCTGGGGTGGGCGAGGGCTGGAGGAGGCGCCTCACCCCCGGGCGAGGGGAAGGCCAGCACCCATCGCTGCATCCAGTGCCCGGACTTTGGAGCCCGGGGAGCTGCCTCTCGGCTTCTCTCTTGGGGGCCTCCGTCCTCGCCATAGGCAGAGCCCAGGCCCGCCCTATGGGGGTTCCCGGGGCTCCCCGAGTGCGTGAGCGTCAGCGCGGGAGCTGTCCCCATAAAGGAGGGGACCCGAGTGTCCACACCCTCAGGGACATGCCCCTGCCCCAGGCGGGGTGGCTGAAGTTTGAAAAAGTTCTGCAGAGACAAAACGTCAGGTTATTTTATGATTCCCCGTATGCGAAGTACCGGGAGCAGGGGGAGCCTAGGAAAGCAGAAGACAGGTTCTCTAAATTCCTTCTCAGGAAAAGAGGAAATACATCCCGACTAGGCCACTCCGCCCGGCTGGGGGTGGCCTGGGGCTGGGGCTCTGGGGCCCCTAGGTGGGGAGCACAGGGGATGGTGCCCCCCCCAGCAGTCTCCAGGTACCAGGGCTGTGAGCTGTGCCCTCGCTGGGAGTGGGCACCTCCTCCAGACTCACCCACCCCAGGACCCAGGGCCACCCACCTTCCAGATGAGGAAACTGAGGCCCAGCCATCACCGTCCCTCGGGTGGACTCCAACGGAGGATCAGAGAGAAGCAGCTTTGGCCCCAGTCCTGCATCCTGCTCCATCCAGCCACGGTGGCTCTGGGGTCTGCTCAGCCTCGGGCGGCATCCAGGGTCACCCTGGGCCAGCAGACGTGACCCCTGCCCCCTGCCTGCTGCCACCCCACACCACCTGCACAGAGACCCCCCCTCTGCTCCTGTCTCCCAACAAATGAAAGATAAAAGCCGCCAGCCCCACTGATGTGCTCACTCTGCCCAGCACAGTCTGAGCATCCCCAGTGAGGGGGCTTACATATGAGGAAACTGAGGCCCAGAGTTGCTCATGGCCAAGCAGGCTCCACACCCAGGCCTCTGGCTCCAAGAGCCTTGTCCTGCTCACAGCTGTGCCTGGTGCCTGGCATACAGTAATCACTCAATCCATGTTTGTGGGTTGCCTGACTGCTTCACCAACCTTCTGCTTGGGATGCCCTGTCCCACTTTGCAAACTCCTACTCATCCCACAAAGCCCCACTTATAATGCCCCTGAATCAAGGAGCCTTCCTGACTCCTCTGGCAGAGCCCTGGCTCCCCCCATCTGGGTTCCCCTGGCCCCCATCGCTCCCTGCAGCCCAGCTCTGACCCTGCAGGGGGTGTCTGTAGGGCTGGGGGTACCACCTTCCAGCTCTTTCTCCCCCAGCATCACCCTGCTCAGGTTGGGCAAGCTGGGGGGGGGGGGGGCAGCATTAGGAAAATCAGCTCTCTCCCACACATCCCCCTCGTCTTCCTCCTCTCTGTGGCATGAAGGAAGCTTCCCAGCGCAGGAAGAGAATGTTTATCGTTTTATTAGAAAATAGAGTGTTTATTTAAAGAACATTAAAAGGCCGGGACCTGTGCGAGGTTGGCATGAAGAGGGGGGTCTCGGGCCCAGCCAGCAGGGCTTGGGGCTCCTCCACATGGAGTCCGGGCCTCGAGGAGGCCGGGGTGGGGGTCCCCAGTGAGCACCAGGCGCGAGGGCAGAGTGGGGCCTGTGGGGCGTCGGCTGCGGCTCAGCAGCTCACCAGGTACATCCCTGGGGAGGGGGCGGTTGGCATGGGGGTGGAGGGTCTCGGACTCTGGGCCCCTGGCCCCCACCCTGGGGTCCCCCAATCCTCCTCAACCCCCCTCTATAGCGCACTGCCCTGGCTGCCCAGAAGCTGCTGGTGGGGGCGGGGGGCCGGGGCGCACCTGTGGCGAACCTCCTCTTCACCAGCGACATGCGGTAGCCGCTGCCCACCAGCTCCACGTCCACACCCGAGAGCGTGGTCCCCTCGCTGGTGAACTGCGCAGCCACGGGGCTGGGGGTGCTGGGCCCCGAGCACGGCTCCCAGCTGGCGGAGAGGCGGCCGGACCCTGGGGGGGAGCTCAGGGGTCAGCTGTGCCCCGACTCCAGCCAAGCCCCCCAGACCCCTCATCTGCCCCCTCCGGCTCCCCTCTCCCTGGGGCGCCCAGGAGGCTGCCCCTACCTGCCCTCCCCTCCAGCTTGCCCGACGCCCGTCCACGCCGGCGTTCACGGCGGCTTCACTGATGGGACCAAGGGGAGGACACAACCGTGTCCGTCCACAGGTGGAGGAACAAAACGTGGTGTGTCCACGCAACGGGATATCGCTTCGTTGCAAAAAGGGGTGATGCTCTGACACCCGCGGCAACGGGGCTGAACCCTGAAAGCTTCTCGAGTGGAAGAAGCCAGACACGAGAGCACGTGTTGCGTGATTCTGCTTATAAGAAATTTCTAGAAAGGGCAACTGAATAGATGCAGGAAGCCAAGGAGTGGCTTCCAGGGATGGGAGTGGGGTGGAGAGGGTCCCTTAACAGGTGTGGGGTCTCGGGGGCCGTGAGAAGGGTTTGCCCGTGGCTGGTGGTGAGTGTGACTGATCTCACCAAAGCGAACACTCAAAAACGGCTAAAATGGGAAACCTGTGCCCTGTGTCACCACACGCCTCCCAGCTCTCGTGTGCCCACCCTTCCTGCCCCCCATCTCTGCTGAGTGTCCCCAAGGGGGACACCCCCGCCCGAGGCCCCACCCTGCTGGAACTCACCCCCTGCCTCGGACACGTCCGGAAGCTTCCATAGGAGCCGCTTCTCCTCCAGGTTCCTGGCAGCCAGCGGACCTCGGTTAGGTTTTCCCCAGAGGGGGCTGCGCCCCAGCTCAGCCGCCTCCCTGCCCGGGACCCCAGCCGGCCTGCAGCCCTCCCGCGCCTCGGTTTCCCCACCCCTGAAATGTGGGCTCAGCGTAGGGTGGCCTGTCAAAGGGCCCCACAGCTTTGCGGTATTTTCAGGCGATGCTTTTGGGTCCTGCATCCCCTTCTCGTGGCCCCTGTGTGGCAGCCGAGACCCAGGTGGCCAGGTTCAGATCCTGGTGTGAACTTGGACCAGTGAGGGAGCCTCCCCATGCCTCAGTTTCCCCCCTGGAAGTGGCGAGGTGGCGGCCCACGCCTCTTGGGGTTAGGAGACCTTCAGAGGGCACACGCCTGGGGCACAGGGACACACCCAGCACGTGGGACGTGCAGGTCACCCTGGAGCAGGGCAAGCCCCTGGCGTGTGACCAGAATGGCTGTGCCTGGGGCGGGCTCTCGAGGGGCTCCTCGGGGGGAGCCTGGGGTCCCGGGGCTCTGCCACGTCCCCCTGTGGTGCCCACACACCCTCACCAGGTGGCGGCCGGCTGCAAGCTGACATTGGTCACTCGCTCCCCCACGGGCAGCAGGATCTGGAAGTTGGTGAGAGGTGTGGACACAGCCGTGGCACCAGGCCGGTAGCTGTACTCCACCGAGACCTGGGTGAGGGTCGCACTGCACTGCCAGTGGGCGCTCAGCTGCAGCGGCACCGCCTGGGCACCCGGGCGGGAGAGCTGGGCGGGGAGAAAGAGGGAGGAACTTGTTCAACCATCCGTCAGGCCAATTGCCTGCCCCTGCGCCGCTGTGTGCCACTCAACTGCCCTGATGCTGCCCCACTGTGCGCCATTCAACCACCCTGCTGCCCCACTGCGTGCCATTCAACCGCCCTGATGCAGCCCCACTGCGCGCCATTCAACCGCCCTCCCCTGCCCCACTGTGCACCATCCACCTGCCCTGCCCCTGCCCCACTGTGCGCCATCCCTCCACCCCTACCCTCCGCTGCACACGCCTCTCCAAGGGGCGCCGCTCCTGGCAGGTGTATAGCCTGGAGCCTGCTCCCCCGCACTTCCAGCAGAGGGCAGGAGAGGGCCTGGTTCTACCAAACTCTCCCCGACAAGTGGATGCTGCCTGCCCGCCCCATCCGTGCCCACCTGGTAGCGCAGCAGCACCACGTTGTAGTAGGACGCGGCCGGGTTCTGCTGGGCCTGGCGCTGCAGGGCCTCAGTCAGGGCCGCCATGTTGAGCCAGAAGTCTTTGGCCTCAGGGTCACTCTGGGAAGGGTCACTGTGGAGATAAGGGGCCACGGCCCGTGCCCTCAGGAGCCGCTGCCCCAGGGCCTCCCAGCCCAAGCAGGGGAGGGGGCCCGAAGGTGAGGCTCAGGGAAGGCAAGCAACTTGCCCAGGGCCACACAGCAAATCCTGAAAGCAGACTTTCATACCTAAAGAGCAGGTCGGAGTTGGGCTGGAAGTGCTCGATGGGGGCCGTGTGCACAAGGCGGAAGCTGAGGACGGGTGGGGGCGGGGTCCCACTGAACACGCGCACGATGCCGGCCGGGAAGGTCATGGTCAGCTCCCCAGTCACTCGCGCCAGGCAGCTGGGGGGGGTGGGGGGCTGGGCATTGGCTCAGGACCCTGGTCCTTCCCCCAAACCGCTTCCCCTTACATCCCTGCCCTGAGGGATCCGGAGGAAATCCACACTCTGCTGAGGAAGCAGGAAGGGCTCCCTTCCTATTTTCCCTTTTCTCCTAGGCTACCAGGAAACTCATAACAAAACATCCCGTTGTGTAATTGTCTTGGGCTTGGATTTCACCCTCCTCTTCTTTGTGGCTTTACTTTACAGTCTTTTCTGCTGGACCCCAAGTTCCCAAGTTATCCCACCCACCAGCCGCAGCCCCCCACTTTGCTGGGCCTGGCCTCTGGTCTTGCTTCCTTATCTTGATGCCCACAGCAGCTTCAGAGGAGTCTAAACTACAGCCACGACCGCACCTGACTCTGCTCCTCACCCTCGGGACAGGGACCCGGTGGCTGAGCTCAGTGCTCAATGTCGCAGGTGACGACGCACCTCTGGTTTGCCCCCCTCGCCGTCCCTGATGACAGCATACCTGGGGTTGTGCCCACGGAAGTAGGCATGGACATACTCCGTGAAGGCTGTGGCCACGGGCAGAGCATCCTGGGAGCCCAGGACCACCGGGCTTGGGCCCCGGGAGACCCCTGGGGGCAGGGGTGGGGAAAGAACAGGGGACACACAGACAGTGAGCACATGTCCCAGGACCCAGAACCAGCCCTCTGCGGACGTCACCCCCCATCACATCACTACTACCACCCAGATCAGAGAAGAGGAAACTGAGGCCCAGAGGACACCCCCACCCCCAAACCCCCTCACCGTGGGGGTGCGATGAGAAGCTGGGCCGCTCTGGGCTCAGGGAACGAAACTGGGGGAAAAGGAGACGGGCTGGGCTGCAGACACCCCAGTAGGAGACCCCAGCTGTGCCTCCCCCGCCCCCGCCCCCGGCCCCGGCCCTACCAGGTCCCCGTTGCTGCGCGTGAGGGGGCAGGACGTCTGCTTGGAGCGCGCTCTGCGAGGCGGGGCTGCCAGGCCCTCCCTGGCTGCGGGGTTGGCGGGAGCGGGAGTCAGGTCTGCGGAGAGGGGACCGGGCATCGGGAGACGCTGTCCCGGGGGGCCGAGGCCTGGGGGACCCCGACGTCCCCGCGGCGCCTTCCCGCACCGCGGTCAACCCCCTCGGGGCCGCCCCCACCGCCGCACCGACCGCGTTGGCCCTGCGGTGTCCCAGCACCCCGTTCAGACCGGGGTCCCGCCCGCCACCCCCAACCCGGGACCTGGCCTCACCTCCTCCGGCCACGGCCTCCAGGCCCCAGGGGCCCGGCGACGGCGCGAGGGGCTGCGGCGAGTCCGGGGGCAGCGGGGCCCGCAACCCCCTCGACTCGGGGGGCGGCGCCCTCCGGCCCGGCGGGCTCTGCGGGGTGCCCGGGCGGGGGACCCAGGAGTCCGGGGACGGGCCGGGCGCCGCGTGGGACGGGGAGTCCAGCCCCGAGTCTTCCACGTTCTCGGGCGACGAGGAGGAGAAGGGGGAGGGGCTGGAGGTGAAGCCGAGGCTGCTGGAGCCTGGGGGAGGGGAGAGGAGGGGGCGGTCGGTGCCAGGCCCCGCCCAGCAGAGGCCCCGCCCACGTGCAGATCCCGCCCCCGAAGGTCCGCCCCCAATCAGGCCACGCCCTCCGGTCCTGTACACCTCCCCATGGAGCCCCGCCCACTCCACCTCCGGCGAGCACGCCCACCATGTGGCCCCTCCCCCGGCCCCGCCCACACCACCTGTAAAGTCTTCGTGGTCGAACGCGGACTCCAGGGGCGGCCAGAGGCTCTTGGAAACCTGCTCCTCCGACTGCGGCTTCTCTGCACAGCTGGGCGGGTAGGGGGGCCCCACCTCGCCTGAGCGGTGCCGTGTCCTGCTGGGGCTCCGTCCCCCCAGCTCTCCCGCCCAGCGCGAAGGCCACCCCTGCAGGCAGGCCCCACCCACCACCCCAAAGGGGGTCGCCCCTCCGCCCCCAGCAGGTGATCTGCTTTGTTTCCTTCTCAGCGCTGGGCAGCGTCCAGGATGCCCTCACTTATTTACTACTTTACACAGCTGGAGCACTCGCTCACACGGGACTGTGGTCACCCCACTGCCTCCCTGGAGCCCAGAAAGCACTAGTACATGGTGCGTGCTCCTTAGATGTCCACTGAAAGGATGGCAAAGTGGTCCCCAAGATGGCACAGCTCCCACTCTCCACCAGTGTGAGAGAAGGGGGCAGAGACACGGAGAGGCAGGGGGACCGGGCGGGAGGGGGTGCAGCGGGGTCGCACCTGCCCCACCCCGTGCGTGGGACCCACCTGCTGGTCCTGGGGGCGGATCGAGGCCTCTGCGGTTTTCCGGCAGCGTCCCCTATGAGAGATGCACCCCTGAGCCTTCCCGTCACAGGCCAGGGGACCCGGGCTTGGGGCTGTCCAGCTGGTTGCCCAGGGGGACCAGCACGCAGGATTTGAACCTGAGCCAGCCTCTTCCAAGTTGGGCCCTTTCATTTAATTCTCACAATGATCCCATTTACAGATGAAGAGACTGAGGTTCAGAGTGGTTAACCAACCTGCCCCAAGTCGCCCAGCAGAGCTAGGATTCACACCCACAGCCACACTGGAGTCATCCCCTGGCGCCAGCCCAGCCTCCCGTCCACCTGTTCCTGCCATACCGAGAGCCCCCAACTCGCTACTCACGGGAAGAATGTCGCTTCATGGTGCCCTGTGGACAGAGACGGGTATCAAGCCAGGGTGTGGCCAGCCTGCCCCCCACAGCGCCCTGCCCACAGCGCCCCCCCACGCCTCACCCCCGGGCCGGGAGGAAGGATGAGGGTGCCTGCGGTGGCCCTGAGCTGCGCAGCCGCGGCCTTGGGGCTGCCGGCTGGGTCCCGGGCTGGGGCTGGCTTGATGTGCACGTAGAACTTGCGTGGCTCCTCATCGTCAAAGTCGGAGTCACTGGACGAGCAGCGGGGGGGCTCGGCTGTCAGTGCGCAGCCGTCAAGGGCCAAGCAGATGCCAACACCGTGCCTCCCTCCCGTCAGCCCTCAGAGCCGGCCATGCCCATCCCGCTCAGACGCCTTCGAGATCCTGCACAATTCCCACTCTTACCACTTGCCACCCTCAGCCCTGCCACCACATTTGCCCCGTCTAGACCTTCCCACGAGCCGTGCCCTCCCCTAACTGGCAAACTCCTATTCAGCTGCTAAACCCCAACTCTGGTGCCCCTCTTCCAGGAAGCCCTCCTGGCTCCCCATTTGGGCTACCCAGCCTCCCTCCCTCCCTCTAGTCCAGCCCTGAGCCCACAGAGCAGCTGTCTGCATCTAGATCTGCCTCCTTCACACTAGGGGCCTCTCGGGACACATCTGGGGCTCCAGCAGGGCTCACCCCAGGGTGCACACATAGAGGGTTGCTAAGGGTGGAGTTTTGTCCTTGTTGTGCCAATGGTTGTCTCCAGGGAGCGCTCAGAAGGATATTGTTCTGGGCCACGTCTGGCCGGACAGTAAAGCCTTCTTCATCCACCTCTGGACACGTCTGGGGGGTGAGCAGTGGACGAGGGTCCTCCCTGGAATCTTCCGTCGCCCTCTGCCACCCCCATCCCCCGCCTCCAGACCCAGCTAAGACCTAAAAACAACTCCGAACCCATAACTGTCTTGGCACACCCTGCTGCCCCGAGAGGGGGGACCAGGGGGTAGACTGAGGCTGGAGCCTCGCTCTGGGTGCCAGGGAACGCGGGACGGACGGAGCCCCTCTCGCTCACAGCCCGGCCCACCCCTCCCAGAGCACTCACCCCCAGACTGGGCTCCAGGGAGTCTCTGGGACAAGAAAAAGATGGCGTCAGCGGCACTCCTCATCCTGCACACCCCACCCCGGCCTCCAACACCGGACACGGCCCCTGGGCAGCAGGAGGCGGGACCCCAGGGCCCATGTGGAGTGAATCTGGGGTCAGCCCCAGCACGGGGTGTCCCCACACACCTCGGAAGAGGAGGAACACTGAAGCCAGCCTGGAGGGCTGGCCTGAGAATGTAGGGACCGCAGGGGCTAGCCTGGGCAGAAGGTGAAATCCCGGGTGAATATTCTGGTCTAGCCTGGGCACAGTTATTCTCGGCTAGCCTGGGAAGTCATGGGCTTGGGGAGGAATTTGGTACTAGTTTGGGAAAGGGGACTCCTGGGCTAGCCTTGGCAAAGAGGAACCTTGAGCTAGCCCAGGCAGGGGTCATCCTGGGCTGTCCAGTCTGGGCATGCAGCTCCTGGGCTAGCCTGGGATAGGGACACTTCCATCCAAGCAGGGGACCCCGAGTCCAGCCTGGGTGGAGGGAATCCTGAGCTAGCCTGGGCTGGGTCCAGCCTGGGGCGCTTCCTTACACGGCTGCACGTGGCTCCCGCTCCCGCCAACTCAGTCCTGGGAGGCGAAAGGCCTTGGTCCCCCGCAAGCGTTTCATGGCTGGGGGTCAGATGGAGGAGAGTTGAGAGCTGGGAGGCACCCCCTTCCCGTTCCGATCACCCCCGCTGCCCCCACGGTCCAGCCTGGGCACCCAAGCCCAGACGTACGTGCCTTCCTGCAGGGCGGCCGTGCTGTATGCCTCAAAGTCCAGAGGGCCTGGGACAGGGGAGAGGGAGAAGGTCAATCAGGGGCCCTGGGCCTGAACCGAGTCAGACCCCAGGGCAAGAGCGAGATGCCGAACCAGCCCTCGGGATGGTAGGTCGTGGCTGGGCCAAGGGGCTGGTTCCAGTGCCAGCTGGGCAGGGCAGCTCAGCTAAGCCAAGCTGTGAGTTCCTCCCAGCCACATCCAGCATCTCTGCCTCGGGTGGACACTGAGTCTCAGGGCGCTGGGCTCAAGTGCTGGCTGAGGAAGGGTAGTGGGGAGCCATGGAGGGTTGGTGAGCAGGGGAGGGCATGGTGGATCAGGGGCCAGTGAAGGGCAGAGGGGTGTAGCCTGCACAGGGAGGGGCAGCCAGAGTGGGGGCTGAGCCTCAGACCCAGGAAGGGGACAGGCCTGGGTGACGGACGAGACTTGGGGACGAGTGCCAGCATTTGCACACACCTTGCCCTTCGCCCGCATCAAGTTACTGAGAGTTTATGACATCAGAAAGGGAGGGTTATGCACACCCACTTTGCAGAAGAGGAAACTGAGGCTCAGAGAAGTCAAGACCCTCCTCCAGGGTCACACAGCAACTGGTGACAGAAAGACTTGGCCCCAGGTCTGCTTCCAAAACGTCTGTGCTCAACTCTTTCCCAACCCTGCATCTGGGCATTTTTCTCAAACTGATCTTTTGCTCAGCAACCCTCAGTGGCTCCCGCGGGTCCCTGAGCCCGGCACTCAGGGCCCCTCAGAGATCTGGTTCTGGGAGATTCACAAAGTTAAGTACCAAATCCTCATCCTGTGTGGGCTGCAGAGATGGACTGTCGTCAGCCCATTTTCCAGTGAGGCCCAGGGAGGTTCAGTCTCCTGCCCCTTGTGCCCTGATGTTTCCCTGCAGCTGCAGCCCCGCAGCCCCCCCAACCCCGTACCCTGCAGCCCCCAGCCCCCCAGCCCCCCAGCCCCACCTCACCCGGCTTCTCCCGGCCTGTCCCTTTGCTCTCTGCAAACTTCCTGAGCAGCATCTCCACGCTGACGTTCTCTATGTTCTGCTTGAACTCCTCGTGGACCTGGGCAGGGTCAGGGGGTGTCACCAGGCTGGGCCCCCTTGCCCAGCACCCCAGCCTCGCCCCCCACCCCGGCCTGCTCACCTGCCCGATCTGCACATGGGTGTCCTCCACCGAGTGTGCGTAGGAGCCCAGCAGGGCCTTCATGTGCCGCAGGTGCGTCTCCTCCATGGCCTGGAAGCGCTGGGGGCGGGGGGCAGATGTGGGGTCCGGGTGGGTCTGGGGTGGCCGTGGAACCCAGAGTGTTCCAGCCCCCGCCTCAGGGACTGCTATGGGGCAGCGCCAATGAGATGCTGCCCTGAGAGTTTTTCTGGAACTAGGGGGACAGAGCAACTTTCATATCCTGAGCTGAGCTGGGATACAAGCCAGAGCTGCTGGTGGCTGTGTTGCTGCACACTTGCGTGTGCACACACACACACACACACACACACACACACACACAGAAGAGGGCATGTCTGCCTGCAAGTGACATCACCAGGATGGAAATCAGGTCTGAGGAGTGGGCAGGCGCAGTTTCCTGCCAACACCATTTGAGCACCTGGATCCAGCTGTGCCTGAAGTCCCCCCACCCCTGAACGTCTCAGTTCCCTGAGCCTGTACATCTCCTTGTCTGTTTGAATGACTGTCTCTATCACTTACTTCTTGAAAAATCAATTAATACTCCTGAGAGTCCAGTCAGCTTGTCATACATTTGAGCAGACAGAGGCCCAGAGAGGTTCAATGCCCTGCACAAGGTCACACAGCTAGTGAGGGGTGCAGGCTGGGCTGGAACCCAGGAAATGTCAGGCCTAGAAGGTTCTAGAGACTCTGGACTCTAAACCTTCCTTGTCTTGTTCAACAACCTCACCAATAATAACAGAAACATCAACAATTAATAAAATAGGGTACGGGCGATACTGGTCGGAGAGCAGAGCAGAGAGCGACCGTTTCAGGCAGCTACTTGCATTGGCTCCATTTTACAGGATGCTTTGAAAACCACGGCGATCACAAGCACAACCGCCAACCTGCCGGGAGCCTCTGGACTCAGCCCATGGTTCTCAGGACCCCAGGTCGGGGGTCGCAGGGCCCAGGCTCTCACCAGCGCCGAGTCCAGCATCTTGTGCTCAAAGTCGGCGCGGGCCGAGTTGTACTTCTCCACCGAGCGCCGCAGGCTCTCCGCCGCCTTCTTGGTCTTGGTCTCTGCCTGGGGGGATGAAGGGCAGGTCAGGGCCGGGGCTGGGGGGCCGGTGCCCCATCTGGGACCGGGCAGCCCCCCACCTTGTCCATCTCCTTCTGGCTGGTGCTCTCCCTCCGCAGCCGCTCCAGCTCCAGGCAGCGGTTCAGGTAGTTCTCGCGGGACTTGGGCAGGAGCTGGGAGACGCCGGCCAGGGTCTGCACCGCGTCCAGGGTGCCCACCGTCTCCTCCTTGCACTGCGGGGGTGGCGAGGGGTGTGGGTGCCACCTGCAGCCCCCAGAGCCCCAGAGGCTCCCAGGCTGCAGCGGGAAACTCCCAGCCCCCCAAACACTCGCCTCTGGGAGTCCGGGGCCAGTCTTTTTCTGAATATTAATTAAACATTTTTAACTTTTTAAATAGATAATCGCTTCACACATGTTTAAATTTGGGAAGGTGCTAGAAGGGACAAGCCCAGGGAGAACCCCCTGCCCCAAGCCTGGCCCTCAGCTGCCCAGGCAGGCCCCGAACCCCATCTTCCCTGCCTCCCTCCTCCAGGAAGAGCCGCGTGTGGGAGAGCAAATGGGCATTTTCTTTTATCTTCTTTTTTATCACACGCAGTGGTGGCCACATAAAACCTAGAAAAGTTCCTGGTTCCCCAACCCCATTTTCAACAGCTGCCAATTTGCAGATTCTGACACTCCATGAAAATGCCAAGCTGCAACAATTGCAGAAAGAGGAGGCCTGGATATTTGGGGATCCTAATGCAAGGCTGGCATGTTCCATGATTCCAGGTTTGTAAGAGTCTAGACATGGCAAATATCGAGCTCTGTGGCTTCCAGGGGTCTAGAACAGGGGTCGGGAGACTTTTTCGGGAAAAGCCAGCTTTGAGTGACCATGGGGTCCTCCACTCTGCAAAGTGGCCGCAGACAATATGCAACGGATGGGGGTGGCTGTGTGCCGATAAAACTTTAATTATGACACTGAAACTCGGGCCTCCTATAATTTCATGTGTCACAAAATAGCCTTTTCCTTTTTCCAGCCTTTTGAAGGTGTACAAGCCACCTTCAGCTCACCCAGGACAAGGACAGGCGGGGGCTTCGCCTGCTGACCCCCTGGGCTAGACCCCAGAAGCTGAAGCTCTCGGAGCCTGAGCCAGCGAACTCCTACGCACACGCCGAGGCCCTGCCCTGCATGCCCCAGCCCGCACCTTCTTGTGCGCCTTCAGCTGCTCCTCGCTGTAGCGCAGCACGTCCTTGATGAGGTCCTGCAACTTCCGTGTCAGCTCCAGGTGGCACAGCGCCAGCTTGTCCGAGGAGACGCGGAAGACCTCCCAGAGGGGAGCAAACGTCCTGGGGGCAGGCAGGGCTGGCGTCGGTGCAAACATCCGCTGTGCATGGCCCTGCTCGGTGACCCCGCGTCCTGAGTTATTGCACCCTCACTACCCCCAGACCCAGCAGGCCTGTGACCGATGGGGAAACCGAGGCCTGGGCGACTCCGTAACTCCCCCAGGGACCCTCAGCTACTGAGCATCAGGATTGAAACCCAGGCCCCAAGCCTCAGACTCCTCCCTCTGGATTCTGCACAATGTCCCCTCAGGGCTCCAGGACCCCCTGATAATTGTGGCAGCTCGCACGCAGCCCTGGGGTCTCCCACCTCAGCAGAGGCTCCCTCCAGCCTCCTTCCTGCCCCAACATAATCTAACGGGGCCACGTCACTTCCTTACTTAAAAGCCAACCGGTGTCTGGCCCCTGTGACCCTCGTGCCATCTGCCACACCTGCCTCCTCCCCCTTCCTGCCACCTGCCAAGGGTGGAGCTGCCCGGGGCCTCTGTGCTGCTCAGTGTTTGTGGAATGAATGAATGGGTGAGCGAGTGAATGACTGACGTGCACTCTCGGGGTGGCCCCGGCCACTTACCCGACAGGGGCCCCACTGCTGGCCAGCCTGGAGAGCTTCGCCATGGCCTTGGAGTAGGTCTCCTCGATGGTGGCCCTGGTGGGAGACAGGGGAGGGTGGGGGTGCTGTGTGCACCATTCCCAGCCCAGGGGCGGCCCCTGTGGTGCAGTGAGGGGATTTGGACACTCATGGGCCGGGCTCTGACAGGCATTTGGGGGATCCAAGAATGAAACTGAGGAGCTGTCCGGCCTCGGCGAGTTTGGCGGGTCCTGCTGGGCATCCTCGGAGGAGAGGACTGGCGGCAGCTGCCCAGACTGTGCTCCCTGACCCGTGGACACAGGACCTGTCCGCAGTCCACTGCCGTGGCCGGCTGGGGGCACGGGGAGCGCGGGAGGTCAGGATCCGGGTGTTGGGCACTTCTGCTGCTTGCACGGGAGCTGGTTTCCTTTATTCCGGGCAGGGCGCGGGACCCAGCCTTTCAAATGCTCACGCAGGGGCTACGTATGAATTCCTTTTTCGGTTACATCACCTAAGATTTTCTTTTCAGGAGGAGCTGCTAGGCCCCCGTGACTGTTGTTTAAAAAGTGAAGCTGGCAGGGGTGGGAATGGCAGCTTTGAGGGTCTTCAAGCCCCTCTGGGTTCCCGAGTCCCGAGCATATCTGGACTGGAAAGGCAGGGAGCCTCGGGTGGGCGTGGCCTGTTGTGGGGCGTGGCCCTGGGGCGTGTCCACATAATGGGCGGGGCCCAGGCAGGGACATGGTCTAGGTCTGGGGGTGTGGCCTGACACCGAGGGGCGTGGTCTGGTGGGCGTGGCCTGGCGGGAGGCCTCACCTCTCCCGGATGAAGTCCGCCAGTTCCTTCGTGGAGACCGGCCCCTGCTTCACGCTGTGGTACAGGACCTCGAAGCCGTGGTTCTTCTCTCCCTGCGAGGGATGGGGGTGGAGAGTCAGAAAAGGGATGGAGAAGACATGGGAGTTGCCTAGCAACAGGGCCTGGGGGGCAGCCAATCAGCAGAAGTCCATCACCCCTCCCAATAGGGGTTGGCTCAAGCTGGAGCCAATCAGCATGCTGCCTTCCACCCTGGTCACAGGGATTGGTCCACATGCTTTAAATTGGTCCATTCGGAGAAAAGCCTGAGATTCTTGTTTCACGGATGGAGGAGGGACCGTCTCATTGGCTCCCAGAACGTCTGTCTGTGTCTGTGAACCTGCCTTTCTGTTTCTCCCTATCTCTTCCTCTCTGCTTTTCTGTCTGTGAGTCTTTCCATAAGTGAAGAATTATTTGCTCACAGGAGATACTGGTGGAAACTGAACTTTCAAAAGAAGCTGAACTGGAGGGAGTCCAAATTTTTTTAACAAGTGCCCTGAGTTGAGCTGCTGGATCAAACCCACCCTGAAAGCCGCATTACACCACACCTTTCCAATTCTGTGAGCCAGTGCAACCCCTGGTGTTTGACACCGTAGTTGCGTTTTCAGAACAGAGCAGTTCTGAGTCCTTTCTCAGTTCCAGCATCGCCCCACACAGGGTCGGCACAGAAGGGGCATTTACATGTGTGGACCAAGTGAACAAATGCTGTTTTTGCTGATTCATGGTATTTGCTATTCAGCATTTTGCTTGCAATTGCTTATGTGTCCTCCCCAAATACATTCATTTTTAAAACGGCAACTTTTAGCACTGCTCTAAATGGGAAACCAGGACCCCTTGTCACAACGAAGGTGACTGGGAGAAAATCAGGCAACAACTATGTTTTAATGCCAGCCAGATCCTGTTGTGTGGGGGTGTCATGTCTGAGCCCCAAGCTGTCCATTAAAAAGGGATGAGCAGAGGTCTGAGGGAATTACAGATCTTTTAGCACCAAAGAGGGCCTTGGAATTGGGTGGGAAGGAGGAGGCCGGCAGAGGGATCCACTGTTAAATATCTCTGAACCGGGCCCTTCGGCAGCCCTCACGGGCCTGCACCTACCAGGCCCTCTTTAAAAGGTGTTTCCTCCATTCTCCACCCACAGAGTTCACTCTTCCAGTTACCTGGAAATTTGAAGACTAAAGGCAGAAGTCACTCCAGGTAACCCCCATCGCTGCACAGATGGGGAGACCCGCCTAGCCTGGAGCAGACCCAGGACAGCCTCAAGCCCAAACCTCTCAGGGGTCATCCCCCTCCTTCTAGAATCGTCAGTAGCTCCCTATTGCCCACCAGCTAAAGTTCGACGTCCTAAGTCTGGAATTGCCTTTCCAACTTCATCTCTCAGCAAAACAGCAAACAGCACGGAGGCAAGCTGGGTGGACCCCCAACAGCATTTCCACCACCCTGCTCTCCATCTTGCACCTCTTCCCCCTCTACATCCTTCCACTTCTGAAGGGTTCCCAGCAGCCCCCCTCCTCCAGGAACCTTCTCTGACCCCCACAGACAATTGACTTTCTCGGGCTGTCATGGTTCCCTCGGGATACATGTCCTCACTTCTCATATCTGGAATGGTACTTCCAGGGGTCAACTATCAACCCCCCCCCCTTTTAAATCACTGGGTCCCCTCAGACCCATGCCTCCATATCTCCAGGCCTCGGTTTCCCAGTTTGACAAACAGGGATACTGTCCACACGCGCTGCCCAAGGACCTCAGCCAGATGGGGATGACAAATTGCTGGGCCCCAGGTGGTGATGGGTGCTCCCTGCATGGCCCCAGCAGCCCCCACCCGCCCCGCCCGGGGGATCCTTGGGTGAGGCTGCACCAGGCACCACCGCCCAAGCCAGCATCTGGGGCTGACTCAGAGCCAGCCGCTGGCCCGTCTCCCGGGCCTGGCAGAGCCCCGGTGGCATCTGCCTCCCTGGAGCTGGCCGGGCAGCTGAGGGTCCCGGGAGGGTCTGGCCGGCCCCGGCAGGATTCCTGGAACGAAACTCCATCGTGTGCCTCTCCTGCTCACACTTCCTTCATAGCTCCCCAGTGCCCTCCATGCCTCTGGCCCAGCCCTGCCCCACAGGGTTGGGCCAGCTGGGTTCCCAGCATCACTCAGCACAGAGCCAAGTGCACGTCAGGGCCTTTCCCAGATGGGGAAACTGAGGCTTGGGGAGATCAAGTCACCTGCCCAAGTTCTCCCAGCAGAGTCCAGATTCAAACCCCGAACCCAAAGCTCTTAACCACTCTGCACTGGGCTGCCTTTATTGGGGGAAGAGAATTGGGGGTGGCTTCTATTTTCTCTTGGCTGATCTGAATTTTCTGCAGCAAGCTTGCACGCCTCATGCAATTAAAAGGAATTTAAAATAAATGTAGGTGCCTCATGCCGTTAAAAGGAACTTAAAGTAAATTTAGGTGCCGCTGCCACGGTTTCAAAACGTGGGCGACCACTGATCCCCAAACAGTCAACCCCCTTACACAGAGGAGCTAACAGAGCTTCAGAGAGTGGCAGCCCCTCGCGGGGTCACGCGGCCATGCAGAGGCAAATCCGGGGAGTCTGCCTTTTGGGGCAGGGGTGGAGGTCAGACCTCTGCCCCCTACAGGTGGTAAAGGGCTGTGGCCCCTTTAAGAAGCAAGAGCCAGTAAGAGAAGCCCCAGCTGGGAGGGAGGGAGCAGGCCTGTTGCCAGGGACAACCGGTCGCCTAGCAACGGCCTCTTCTCTGCAAGCTCAGTCAGAGCCTACAACTGGGGAAGGGGCTTCTGCCAGCGCCCCTCCCCGACTCCCCTCCTCTGCCCGCGCATCCTCCGTGGTTCCCCACTGGCCTGGCCCCAACACGCCAGCCGGTGCCACGCCTTGGGGCTCTCGTCTGGAGCGTCTTGCTCACATTCCGCAGAAGCTCTTTCGCCTTCAAATCCACAGCAAACGTGCTGCTCGTCCTGGCTCATCCCCCAGGGTCCCCCAGGCTGGGCTCAGCCCTGACCCTGAGGGCTGGGGGGGGGGTCTGTCTGTCTGTTTCCCCAGACCAGGGGCTCCCGGGCTGGTGGGCATGGGGTGGTGGCAGGGAATGACTGAGCAAATGAATGAATGAGTCAGTGATCCCCAGTCCAGAGGGCGGAGGGCTGAGGGGTGTGCAAAGGGTCAAGCCAAGAAAACCCCCCAATTCCCCAGGATGGGAAGGACGTGGAAATTCCCTGAACGGAATGTCCCTGCCGCCTGGCAGCTCGGTCCGGGTCAGGCTTGAGTGCTGACCCTGTGCCTTCTCCCTGGTGGTCTCAGGTACAAGGCGCCCACTCGGGGCCTCGGGGCCTCTGTCACCCCTTGGGCACACGGCTGGGGGGGCAGAGGTGACCGACTCAACCCAGCCCCCTCCTCCCCGTCAACGCCCACCCCCAGCTCTGAGGACACCTCACCTGCCCACAAGCTGCCCAGCTCCCCCACCTCCATAAAAGTCCCCACAACCCTGCCAGGCACCACCCCCCAGCAGGAGTGGGTCTTACTTACCCAAAAGTGCTCCCCGAAATACGACATCCTGGTGGTCACTGTGAGACCCCCTCCAGCCCCTGTCCAGTGCCTGCCCAAAGAGAGGGGCCAGTCTGAGCCATGGAGTCACGGCCAGAGGCAGCCTGAGGAGGGAAATTCCAACCATCCCTTCTGTGGAGGGAGAGTGAGGATAGAGGAGGAACTCAAAGCCCCAAGGCTGTGAGCATGCCAGGGTTCCTGAGATGAGTTGGGCCCAGGCGTGGGCCCCAAGGTGACCCCAGTCTAGAGGAACAGACCTGGACACAGATGCCCCCAGTCCTATGGGTCAGGGAGGGGCCAGACAGACAGGGACACAGGGACCCCAGACTGGAGGAGGGGGCATGCAAGTTGGGGTTTTGAAGCATGAATAGGAGTTCACTGGGGTGGGTGGGTGGGATGGGCCCCAGTCTGGGTGGGGAAGCACTGGGTCATTCCAAAGATGGGGGAACTGAGGCCCCCAGAAGGAAAGTCACTTGCCAAGGTCACGCAGCCTGGAAGCAACCGTGGATCTGCACCCTGGGCTGCCCGGCCCACACCTGCCCTCTCAGCTCCACACCGGGCGGCCTCTGCGGGAAAAGGGTCTGGTGAGAGAAGGACGCGGAGAGCTGTGAGCTCTGGGGCTGGGGTTTCCTGAATCCCTCCAGCATAGCCCCCACCTCGTGTACACCCCTGAGATGGGGAGCTCACCCCTCACTGTGGTGACCGGCTGGCATCGGGGCCCCCACAAGGCACGACTCGGCCCCCCAGGAGCCAGTGTTCACCTGGCGCCTGAGTCACTGGCCAGCTCTGTGCCTCAGTTTCTCCATCTGCAAAACAAGAAGGAATGCCTAGCAGTGGTCGTGCCGGGGGACCCCAGGCCTCTCCTTGGAGGGGGCTGGGCCAGGCTGCCCAGGGGAGGTGAGCAGTGTCCTTGGCAGGCGTGACACTGGCCTGTCACTGGAGCCCGCGGACCTCATCCATAATTCACGGCCCCGCAGAACAGGATGGCAGCTGGGAGCCTGGGAGGCGCAGAGGCCCGGCTGCCCCAGGAAAGCCCCAGGGCAAGGCTGCCCCCCACTGAACCTCGGTCTGCCTAAGCTCAAAAGCAAGTTCAATTTGATCTATCATCCAGCCCAGAGGCCCTGGGCTTCTGCGAGTCATCCAGCACACACTGTGTGCCCACTCTGCCGGGACACGCCAGGGCCCCTGAGGTGACTCAGCCCCAGGCCTGGCCCCTGAGGAGCCCCTGGTAGAGGGGGACGGAGCTGGACACAGCCACTTTCACTCCCGAGGGATCACGACTGGGCGGCATGGAGGGACAGGGGCTGAGGGAGCCCAGACTGGAGGGGTGGGCATGGGAGTTGGGGTTTTATAGGATAAGTAGGAGTTCACCAGCAAAGGAAAAACTGATTCTTTGATTCAACAAGTGCTGTCAGCTACTGCCCTGTGCTGGGCGATGGTGGGGCCCCTGAGAAACCTTAGCCTCCGGTACAGCCCCTAAGGAGGCACAGTCTGGGGGTGGTGCTAGGCTGATACCCCAAAAGGGAGAAGTTCTAAATTCCTGTCTCATTTCTTAGTTTCTGGCCGAGGGCTGGACCACAAGCATCTCCAAATACCTTAGGCTGGGCTGGCTGGTAGAGACACCATCAGCCACATGTGGCTAATCAATTTTAAACTAAGTAAAATGAGAGACAGATACCCTGGGTTGCACCAGCCGCATTTCCAGTGCTCAGTTGGCGAAGAAAACACTCCAGAGGGTCCCAGGTTCCCAGAAACAAACAATCTCACTATCGTTTTTACAGCTCCATTTGGCTGCCCGCCCCCACGACACACTCACAGACACAGACACACACATATAGACACACAGACACACACAGACACAAACTCACTGCCTGCCCGCCTGTGTGTGTGCCATGTCTAGTTCTTCACATGTAGCTGCTCATTCAAGCTTCACACCCCCACAGGGAGCCTGAATCCTGACTTGGCCACTGGGACGGCCCTGCATGGCGCTGGACCTCGGCGTCCCCTCTGCCACCCCCTGCCCCCCCCACCGCTCGGAGCCGGCCTGGGGACAGGCTGACACAGTCAGGGAGGCTCCGCAGGCCCTTACCCGGCCCAGGAAGTGACACCTGCCGCTGTTCCCCAAACCCAGGGCGGGCGGAGGGGCCCCTCCCATCCTCGCGGGGGCAGGGGGGCAGGGGGGTGCAGTGGCGCCTTCCCAGCCCGGGGCTCAAACTTACCAGGCAGGCAGCGTGGGGCGGGAGCCCCTCAACCCGGACGGGTGCCAGGGGAGGCCACCGGCCCTGTCACTTCCGGTGGAGCCAGTGGAGGCCCGTGAGCATGGGGGACAGGAAGCCGTCTGCCCAGCGCCGCCCAACCGCCACAGCACCCCACCCCGGGCGGGCACCCAGAAACCTGCCCGCACCCTCACCGGCCAGGAGGTGGAAATCAGGGCCAGGATTCCCAAACGCACGATGCTCAGGGCAACAACTGTGAAACCCAGCACCCAATGGAGTGCCAAGTCCCATCGAGCCCATTTCACGGAGCGAGAAACCGAGGCCCAGGGTGGGGATCCATGGGCCTGGGTTGCTCAGCCACTGAGGGGCCTCTTCCTCCATCGAAAGAGATTTAAAATTAGATTTTACAACTGCCTTGATGTAAGAGCCCAATAAATTAACATTATACATCGAAACACTTTCTTTGACTGCAAAGTTCATTTTTTCCCTTCTGATTTAAAAAAACATGGGAACACTGTCAGGGGCTCACCCCCCCACCCCGCACCCCCACCCCATGCCTTCACGGCTCCAGAGCAAAGCCCAGAGAAGCACGGACACTCGCCCAGGGCCACACAGCAGGCCCTAGGCTGAGACAGGCTCCCCATCCTCGGGCTGCCACTGGCAGGGGTCAAAGTCCTGCAGGGTCTGACGGGCTCCCCAGCAGTGCTTCCCAAAAACCCGGGGCCCTGAGCTGGGCTCCTGAGTGGGCCCAGGAGCAGATAAAACTTGGAGCCAAGTCAGCCAGCAAGCTGGGCTCACTCTCCGGCCCCGGGTCAGCGTCCGGAGCCACTGACCCCTCCAGGGCCCCGAGAAACGGGGTCCCAGGTTCAGCTCCCCGCTGGATGCAAGCCGGCACCCAGGAGGGCCATTTTGGGGTCCTCCCCTTGCTTTCTGGAACTGGGCCCCTGCTGCCCTTTCCCATCTCCACCGGTGCTGTGTCCACCCAGACAATCTGGAAGTTTCCGCTGGGGACGTCCCCTAAGGGAGACGGAGGCACCTGCCCGGGACATACGGTGCCCCGGCCACCCAGGATTATGTCAGCTCTTTCCAGGGCTCTTCCCACCTGACAAACACCTATTGAGCGCCGACTGTGTACCTGACATCTAGGTGCTGGGGACACAGCAGGAAACTGACTGCCGCGGACACCCCGTCTCCTCACCCCTCCCTGTCAGCCGTGACCCCACATAACCATCACTTATGTAGCAACGAGCATTTAACTTTTAACGGCAGCGTCTGCTCTGAGGGCTCTGGGGCCTCCCACGGGCCCCCCTGTTCTCCCCGAGGGCTCAGCCCCATTCCCAGAAGAAGAAATCGAGGCACTGCCCCACAGGTGGGGGCGCTGGACGGGGAAGGGGCTCCCCGGGCCCTCCCACGTCCTCCTGGCCTGCCCGGGCCCCACCTGGAGGAAACGGCCGGCCCCTGGCGTGGGAGACGGTATGTGGGGCAGGGCGTGCCCAGCTGCCACGCACCGTGGCCTCCAGGGCGGCGGAGCCCCCGATCCGACCGCATTCCGGCCTTGCTGGGTTTCGCTGTCGGGCAGGGCACCCTCCACCCCTTCGATGTGGCCACCAACCCATTGTGCAGAGAGGTAAACTGAGGCTCAGGTGCCAGGAAGGCCCGCTGGGGGGTCCCCAGATCTCTGACCCCAAGTCACCTTAAGCAAAAATGTGGAGTCACAAAGCTGCAAGATGTAGGGAAGTGGGTTTCGGGATCTGTAGAACTCGGGGTCCAAAGGCCTCAGCCCCAGTTTTCACACAGGGCAGGTGGTGCTCGGAGTGGCGCTGTCACCTGCACAAGGTCAACCGTGAGTCAGGGCCGCCCGGAGCCGCCTCCTGCCCGGCCCGCGGCGACTCCTGGGTCCCAGGCAGATGGAGGGGCCGCCCACTCCCAGCCCTCCTCTGCACCCCACTCGCAGCCAGCCTCCTGCAGGATCCTAATTTACCTCCATTTATTTTAATCCCCCGGGGAACAGATGCCCGGCCCCGTCTCCTGCCGAGCACCCCCATCCACCTCCAGCCCTCTCCGGCCTCGGCTGGCGGGTCCCTGCCAGGCTGGAGACCACACACTGGTCCCCTCCCCAGAATTCCAGCCTCAGGGAATCTCAGGGGGTGGCAGTGACCCCCCTGCTGCCCCCTGCCTAGTGCTAGGGTGGGACAGTCTGGAGAATGGGCGAGGGGCCCCCCACCCCCTGCTCCTCAGGCCCCTGCCAGGCCCGGATGGGGTTCACAAAGGAGGAAAAGGTTAAGGGGGTCCCTTATCTCGGCCTCCCGGGGCCTGCCGGTCGGAGCTGGGAAGAGGGGAATTGGGGGGTGGTCTCCACCTCAGGGTCGCCCCCAGGCTGGAGAGAACGCCCCATCTTTGCAGCCCCGGAACCCAGACCCAGATAGAGGCTTAGAATAAAGGGATTTGGGGAGGGGTCTCGCGCCGCAGCCGCCCCCCTGCACGCTCCGGCTGGCTGCAGGAGACGGGGTCTGGGAGTGGGGTCCCCGGGTGGGGTCCCCATCCACGCCCGCCGCGCCCCGACAGCTGCCGCGGGGAGGCCGGGGCGCCCACCGCGCAGCCCCCGACCCTTGCCCGCCATCGCCCGCGCCTTTCCCCGCCGGGGGTGCGGGGCGCAGGCGCGCGGGGCGGGGCGCAGCCCGGACGGGGGGCGCGCGGCGCGGGGCGCGGGTCGCACTCACCTCCCCGGCTCGGCCCGAGCCCCGCGCCCGCCGCCACCTGCGGCTCCGTCGCTGACACCCGAGCCCGCCCCGCCCTCCGCGGCTGCGGCGCGCCGCCGGCTGGCCCCGCCCCGGGGCGTGGCCCGGCGAGGCCCCGCCCCCGCGACGGCGCCGGGAGGCAGGGGCGGGCTCGGAGCCCGTGCCGCCCGCCATTGGGCCGTTTGGGCGGCCGGCTCCGCCAGCCCGGCGCGCTGATTGGGTGAGCCGGAGAGGCGGTTCCTCTTTCATTCCCTCCCCCCATCATTTGCATATTTTAAACCGACAGGCGCGGCTCCCCCCACGCACCCTCGGTAGGAGGGGGAAGGGGTGACCAGTGTCTCCTGAGTCCCCGCCAGCGCCAGGCACTGAGCAGGGCACGCGAGGCCCCTAAGGAGCCTGTGAGGAGTGATCCTCCCTTACAAATGGGGAAACTGAGGCTCAGCGAGTCCGCCACGCGGTCCCAGGCCTGCTCCCCCGCCAGCCCCCCAGCTCCGCCCCGGAACAGCTGGCCACTTCATCAGCAGCCCGGCCTCGCCGAAGCCCCCGGCCACCTGCCCGCCTCGCTGCGCCCCTCCCTGCTCCCCTCCCTGCGCCCCGGCCTGGCCGGGTCCTGATCCCGCGGCATCCACAGGTGCTTGCTTGTTTTATGAACACGTCATTCCAGGGCAGTTTCAGAGTTACAGGGAGTCCACATACCCCGCACCCAGTTTCCCCTATTTTCTTGCCTTAGTATGGTACACGTGACACGATGAACCAAAATTGATACATGACTATTAACAGACACCCACACTTCACCCAGGTGTCCTGTTTTGCACGTGCAGACTTACCGGGACTGCACATCTGTGTCTGCACAAGCTGCCCGCGGCCTCCACCAGCCACCACCGACCCCTCTGCCCTCCCCACTGCAACGTTTGTTAGCGTCTCCACGGTGGGAATGTAAAACTAAAGCCAGCCACCTTCGCCCACGTGCTCTCCAGAGAGTCCCCGGGCTCTGGCCCTGCTCTGGCCCTCTCCCCTGCCCTCTGCAGCAAAAGTCACCCCACCCAGGCCCTCGGCCGAGGGGCTGCCCTCCCACCCCACCACCTGCCCAGAGCTCTCAGTTCCTGTGCAGCCCCTCAACCGGGAAGCCCCCTCTGGCCTCCCAGAGTTCCGCCAAGCCCTCCTTCCTCGGGAGGGGCAGTGACCCCTGTATCACAGGTAAGCCACAGCCACAGGCCTGGACACAGGAGGCCCCTGTCCAGGTGGCACCGCAAAGCCCTGGAGACGGGCTTGCCCTGGGGGTCTGGCACCACAGCCCCCTCCTTCCCCTCCTGCCCCCACATGGGGGCTCCCCACATCTGGGGGTGGGAAGGAGTGGCCAGTCTGGGGTATCTTGGTGGCTGAGCAAGCAGGAGAAGGAAACTCAGGTCCCAGACCCCAATGGATCCCCAGGCCCCCCAGAGAGGTTAAGTTAGGTGCCCAGGTCACCCAGCAAGTGCTGCTGGGCTGGGACCCACCATTTCCTGGACACTTACTGTGTGCTGGCAGATGCCGAGCACCTACTACATGTGGGGGTGGGGGGGCACCTACTGTGTGGGGTGGGCTCCTGTGTGTGGCACCTACTGTGTACAGGGGGTTTGGACACCTAGCAGGTGCCGGCGGGTGGCAAGCACCTACTGTGTGCCATCGGGCGATGTGCACCTACTGTGTGCAGCCCCTATTGTATGAGGGTGGGTGCCAGACCATTCTGGGCACTGGGGACCCCGTGGCGACCGAGGTGGCCAGGCCTGCCCTCACAGCTCACGTCCGGAGGAAGAAAGGACAAACAAATCAGCATGGGCCAGGAAGGGCCTGAGGAGGGCCAGGGGAGCAGGAGGGCCTGGGGGAGTGTCCCACAGCCGATGCGCCCTCCCGCCTCTCCCAGGGCAGCTCACACCTTCATGTCCCCCAGGAGGTCCTGCTGACCACCAGGCAGTGGGGGGCCCGCCCTGGGCTCCCTGCACCCCACGTCTGTCCAGGACCCTGTGGCAGCGTCTCCTAGTGACTGCTGGTGGAGCTCTGGGGGGACACTGCACGTGCAGAGGTCAGTCAGGCAGCAACAAACGGCCGGGGCAGCCCGGGGGGCTGCAGGGGGGCAGGACATGAGGGGTGGCTGCTCCTGACACCTGCTCAACAGGCCCCAGGTGCTCGGAGATATTTTTAGTGGTTGCCCAGTAGAGGGTGGCAGGGGCTGGGCCAGAGGGAAAGAGACAAACATAGACAGATGACAGATGGGGGGAGGGGCCAAGAGGGATGACAGACAGACAGACAGCCTATGTCAGGAGGGCCAAAAGGAAGCACGCACAGCCGGGGTGAGGACTGTGGTTACGCCGGGGAGGGTCAGGAAGCCCCGGGCAGGACAGAGCTGGGGCCACCCAGCCCGGGTGTGAGCTCAGGGGCAGAGGACAGACACAAGGCTGCTGGAGCCACCTCCAGGGGTCCGCCCTCGGAGAGAAACACAGTGCTGGACTCTGGATCCAGCCGCGCCTGAAGCCCAACCGTCCTGGACTTGAGGTGTGTGAGCTGATTTCCCTTTTACTTCGTTTGTTCAAAAAAATAACAGATTCATTCCTCGTACCTCAAAACATTCCAATTCACGCCAAAAACCTGCTTTGGGTTCGGAACCAACAGCTTCTCAGACCCCCAAATTGTTCTAGCATGTTGAGGGGAAAGGGTCAGAGACTGATGCCCAGACGTGCGTCATCAACTACATCTCGTGGCACATCTGCCCCACTGCCGGTTTCTGCAGACACAGCCACACGCGCCACCTGCGGTCTCGGCTGCTCTTGTGCAATGGCAGAGTAGTTCCCGCTGAGCCCCTGTGGCCACAAGCCAAAAACATTCACTATCTAGTTTTTGATCCCTATCCAAGACAAAATAAGCTTTTGGGGGAACTGTCTGTAGCCGTTAGTGATTTTCACCAATGCTCCTGGTTCTCAAGCACTTCTCTGTCCCGGGGCTTGCTCGGATGAAACGAGGGGAGTGGCTGCCCCATCTCCCGGCTCCCAAACGAGGGTGAGGAGAGATTACACCGGGAGCCCGACGGCAGGCAGAATCCACCAAATGCTGAGGGCAAAAGCCCAGAATTCCAGTTTACCAGAATAAAAATACCTCCTGACAAGGTGGAGTTCTGTCTCGGAACAAGCACATGGACTGGTGTTAGGAAATCTAGTAACAACTAATAAACAAAAGTTTAGCTTGTGATCCCCCCAGTGGTTCCTAACTTGACATATTTTGAGGCTCTTTTACAAGGCACATACAAGCTTGGAACTTTTAGATCTTCTTGGTGAATTAAAAGCTCTGCATTGATGCTCCTTATTGCTAGTAACATACCAAAAAATATAATTTTTTCCTATTATAAGCATAACTATATCACCTTTAATTTTCTGACTTACTTTAAAAAACGTTTGCCAGCTTTATCTTTTTCCCATCCTTTTCTTTCAATTTTTCAGCCTCTTTACGTTTGGATGTCTCTTGTAAACATGGAACTTGAATTAAAAAAAAAAAAATGCAGCCTGACAGTCTTCTGCCTTTCAACTGGAATTCCTGCCCGTTTACATTTCCTATAATTACTGGCAATTTTTGTGCATGTCTGTTGTCTCACTTCACGCTTTCCATTTGTACCACTAAGCTTATGAGCCACCTTTGGATTGTTTCTTACTCATCCTAACTCTTAATTTTCCCCCTCTACTAGTTTGAGAGTTACAGGCTATTCCTATACTCCTGGTGTTTACACTAAGATTTTAAATATTCCCACTTTCTTTACCCAAGTTAACGTGTCATCGTCTTTGAAGCCACAAGAAGATCCTAGGCCCGGTTTACTCCACTCGGCTCCTGTATATTTGCCATCGTCTACGTTCAACTTCGTCCTGAGTCCTGCAGTGGCCCTTTATCTGCTCCTCTGACCCCGGTGGGCATGGCCACAGGAGGTCCCCTGGGGACACCCTCACGGCCACATGGCGACACAACAGCCACCGAGGGCGGCTGGCCGGCTGCTGGGACCCGCCGTGTCTCCACTTCTGGGCGGCCTAACAGAGCTGCACACGGCCCAGGAGGCCGGGAGCTGGGGTCAGGGGTCGCTCACCCGGCCTCTGCCTGCGGCTGTCACCCCAGGGCTCTCCCCTTTCCACGAGGACACGCATTGCTGGGTTCAGGGCCCACCAGATAACCCAGGGTGGTCTCATCCGGGATCCTCCACGCCCTCACTCGGCAGAGACCCTTCCCCAGATAAGGTCCCTGCGGGTGCCAGGGCCAGGATCGGGAGGTGCCACTCTGGGGTCACCCTTCACCCACTCTGGAGCCTCTTTCCTGCTCAGTCTGTGCAGGGACAGCAGGAAGGAGCCAAGCAGGAAACCGGGGTCTGGTGACCGTGGGTTTTGGGTTCTTTCTGGAAGCCTTTTGGTAAAGTCCGACTTCCAGAGTGACAAGAGACTGTAAGGGGGACAACTGTCCACCGGTGCCTCCAAGGCTCCCAGGCCTGGTTCCAAATCTCAGCCAACCCTACCGGTTCGTGGATGGGGCCGGGCGGCTGCCCTGGGGGGGCTGGCCCCTTCTCGCAGGGTCCCTCACACCTTCCCACCCCACCTGGGCCTTGGGCCCTGTTGAGGAAAGAGGGATCGGCAGTGGTTATCAGCTCTGGAGGGCCCCCACCGGGCCTCAGTCTCCCCTTCTGTGAAACGGAGGCGAGGGTGCACCAGGGTCCCCGAGGGGATTCCGCGGGAGAAAGGAGCCACGGTGGAGGAGCAGGCCGTTTATTCTTCCGGGGAGATCCCGGGGAGAGGCGGCGGGGGAGGGGCTAGAACTCGACCTTGCAGGCGGGGAAGGTCTCGTCCTGCATGGCCACGGTGCTGTTGCTGCCCAGCACGGTGACGCCCAGCGCCTGCTGCCGCGCGTGCGTGTCCTGGTACCACTCGCGCAGGGCGGCCGACTCGAAGGTGGGGATCAGCGTCACCTGCGGGGCGGGCGGAGGGGAGGGGGGAAGTGAGGGGAGGGGCGATGAGGGGTGGAGGAGAAGGGAGGGGTGATGGGCGGGGAGGGGCGGAGCGGGCACCGCCCCCGGCCACCTCCCCCACAGGCCTGGCCCCTCCCCCAGAGACCTCCCGGCCCTCCCCGACGCCTCCTGCTCAGCGCTGGGCGCCCCCGCGGGGACCCCCCCCTCAGGGCTCAGCTTCCTTGGCCATGAGCAGCACTCACTAGGGATACAGGGGAGCAGTTACAAGCCAGGGCATCGAGGGGCAGGGGAGCCACCCCGGCAGGGAAGACGACGCTGCTCCCAGGGGACACGGCCGAGGGCCCAAGCTGGCAGTACCCCTGCACCTGCCAACACTGGGGAGGGGCTGCGGCCTGACCCCTCCGAGTCCCCGCTCTGTGGTCTAGACACGCCCCTGGGGAGGCCGGGGCCCGGGGTCCCCGCACCTGCAGCTCACAGTTCCAGCGCGCCTTGCCGGCCAGCAGCGCATCCAGGATGCCCCGCATGGCCTCCTCCTTGCTCTGGTCCTGGCCGCTGATGACGTAGCAGAGGGCGCGCACCCGTGCGAAAAACTCCTCACCCACCAAGCCTGCGCTGCGCCCGCCAGGCACGTAGGCCAGGTCGAGGTAGACGGGGCGGCCCGGAGGAGCCCCTGCGGGAGGGAGATGCATCAGCGCCACTGGGCTAGACCCCAGGACCCCCACACACCCCCCCCCACCCCATGCCGTGACCCTGGGCTGCCTGACCCACCCACCCCCAGACCCCCAGTGTCAGGGAAGCAGAGGAATCGGCCGATAGAAGGGCAGATGGTCTCGGGCATGGGGGGCCCAGCTCAGGGTGGGCACTGGAGGGCAGCCAGGGCAGCGATGCCCAAGCGCCGGGCAAGTCATGGCCCCCAGCCTGGGTTTCCCTGATCCGTGGGAGCCCTGAGAAGAGAAAGCTGCCTCTCCACTTATCACAAGGCTGGAGAAGCAGCAAGGCACGGGGGGTCCCATCCCACCTCCCCTCGCACATGGAGCATTGCTGGAGCCCGGCTGGCAGGACTGGAAACACTGGCTCTCAGGCCCTTCATGGAGAACAGCTGCCGACAGGCGGCACTGAGGGTCGGCCGGGCGTAAGAGGAGGCCCCTGGGGCTGTGACCGTGGCCTCTGGGGATTCAGGCCCCGAACAACCCTTGGCTCTGGTGCTGGCCTCGCTGTGGGCCCTGGGACCCCCTCCCCGCCGTGATGGAGCCCACTGGGGTCCCTCTGACCTGACCAGGACACGTGCCCGCAACTCAGGCAGGAAGGAGGATGGAGACGGGGCTGGGGACTGGAGCCGACCGCAGGGCGGGAGCTCCTTTCTCAGACCCTCCCCAGGCCCGCAGGGCACTCCCCCAGCCCGGCCCACGGGCGCTGAGCTGCACCAACCACCAAGGCCGTGGGCAGCACAGGACACACGGCCCAGAGGACAGAGGCAAGCCTCTCACCGGCACTGGTCTGTGTGGATCTCATGCCGAAATATCACCCCGGGCCAAATTGTGTGGCAAAGGGTGCACGCAGCAGCCCGGGGTGCGCTCCCCAAAAAGGCCTGTGGGCAGGGCTGGCTCTCGGCCGGCACCTGGCAACTGGGACCCCGAGCTGACAAGGGCTCCCGGGTGTAAACCGTCTGCACTCCCATGGCCTCCTCCCATGTGGAACACAACTGGCCTTCAGGAGCAGCCCCGGGACTGGGTCTCCTCCAGCAGGCTCCCCCAGCTCAGACAGGACCCCGAAGCCCCTGCCCCACGCCTTCCCCCTCGCAGCCCTGAGTCTCAGCAGTGAGGATGGCCCTGGGCCAAAGGCTCTCAGCAAACTGTGGGACCTGAAGGTGATCTGGGGATCCCAAGGCAAGTGAGTTAAAGGAAACACACTGTTAAAGCTAATGTCCCATTTCTTTTCACCTCCTAACCTGACTACCAGAAAGTTCACCTAGATGTGCTGGAGGTGGCCAGAGCTGCAAGGCCTTAAAGGCTCAGGCGCAGAGAGAGCAGGCGCCGAGGCCCAGGCCACACAGCTGACAGGAAGCAGCGGGCGGCGCCGACCCCAGGCACTCACCTGGTGTCCCCCGTGTGGCCGTCTTGGGGACAGGCTTCCTGGGCAGGGCTGCTCGGCCTCCCTTGTCACTGGGCTCGCCCCGGGCGCTGAGTGGCCGGCCAGCCCGGTCCCCGCTGACCAGCCCTTTGGTTTTGGCAGTGGCCGCTGGGGTGGCTTTGGAGCCAGCTGTGCCCGGGCTAGAATGGGGCAGGGGCTTCCGGGCCCGGCCGAGGCTCTCAGGCGGCCGAGCCTGCTCGGGTGGCAGCATCTCGGGGTCCACCATGCAGATACCGGGTGGGGCAGGCAGTGGGCGGGGATCCTGGAGTGGGGCAGGCAGGGGGTCACGGCGGCGAGGCCCCTCAAAGCTCTCGGTGTCCTCGTCAGAGTCCACGGGGACAGGGGCGGGGGGCAGGGGGTCCGAGTCGGACAGGGTGGGCAGGGACTCGCTGACGGACGTGGGGGGGGTCTCCTCAGGCCCCGGGCGGCCTGCTCGCTCCTGGGACCGAGCGCTGCTGTCGTTGGAGCCGCCGGGGGAGGCGGGGGGCGGGCCCTTGCGGTGCTCAAACTCGCAGGGCGACACCAGGCACAGGTCCACGTCGTGCGGTGAAGTGGAGCGGCGCGCCCGGGGACCCCGCAGCGGGAGGCTCAGGCCGGCCTCGCCCGCGGGCGGCAGCACCTGCTCGGAGGACGCCGATAGGGACTCGTCCACCTCGGTGGAGTGCGGAGAGCCCACCTCGGCGGGCAGTGAGGGGGTGGTCACGGTGGGTGAGGCGTCAGGCGCGGGCTCCCCGGAGCGCAGCGGGCTCAGCGACAGGCGCCGGGCGCTGTCAGCGGGGTCGCGGCGGGGCCCAGGGGGCGAGGGCGAGCGCGGCCGCGGGGGGCTGGCAGCGGCCAACAGCTCAGGCGTCTTCTCGGGGAGGCGGCTCTCCCCGCCGGCAGGGCTGGGTCCCAGCTCCGGGCCGCGCTCCAGCGCGGGGGAGCCGCCGGGCACCAGGGGGGGACTGCCTTCTCCGCAGGGGAAGCTGGAGGGGCTGCACGGCCCGTCCTCCGCGACGCTGGGCGCCCTCCGGGGCTTGGCGGCCACCTGGACCCCCGCCTTCTTGAGGTCGGGCTTGGCGGTCGCCCCGCGCCGCGCATCCCGGGACTGCATCCGGAAGGCGCCGGGCTGGGGCTCCCGCTTGGCCTCCCGTGGAGCAGTGGTGTCCTTCTCCGCCCGGCGCGGGGCCTCGGGCCGCGGCGGCTCCTTCCGGGGCGCCCCGGGGCGATCCTGGCCGGGCTTGACAGGCGCCTGCCGGCCCTCCCGCCGCGCGCCGTCCCGGGAGCCCAGGCTCTCCCGGCTCTCGGCGCGCCGCGGCCCCTCCAGGTCCTGGGACGTCACCACAGGCTCGCGCAGGAAGCCCAGGTGCTGCACAGAGGCCAAGCCCTCCAGCAAGCGAGCGGGCGGCGCGCACCCCGGGAACAGCACACGCACCACCTTCTCGGCGGGGCCCGCGGGGTGCCACACCAGCAGCGCGCACACCGAGGCGAGCGCGGGGTCAGCCTCGGTGCTGCCGGCCGCGGGTGGGTGCAGCACGTACAGGTCCAGGCGGCCCACGCCCATCTTCTGGAAGAGCACGGTGGGCCGCGGGGGCGCGGGGCCGCGGCGCAGGGGCAGGGGTGCGATGCCCAGGCGGCCCAGCAGGCCCAGCGCCAGCCCCGCCTCGTCCTCGCCGCGCACCAGCCGGGGCGCGGGCGCGGGGGCCGCGGGCGCGCGCGCGTTGAGGAAGACGACGCCCAGGTCCGGCGACGCGAGGCTGCGCAGCGCGTCCTCGCCCGCCGCGCCCGCGGCCGCCGCCTCGCGCTCGGCCACTTTGCGCCGCAGCAGGCTGTTGAGGCCCGGCAGGCTGTCGGCGCCCGCGTGGGTCACCAGCACGGCGTCCACGCGGTCCAGGTGCCGCACCAGCTTCCAGAAGCTGGACTTGGGGCTCGAGCCGCCGTTGACCAGCACCGTGAAGCCGTTGACCGCGAAGAAGGCGGCGTCGCCCAGGCCGCCGGGGAAGACGTAGCAGCAGGGCCGCGCGATCTTGAGGAAGCCCACGGCGGCCGGCGGCTCCAGCAGCTCGAAGGGCGACGGCGGCTCCAGCGACTCGGCCACGTACTCCAGGAACTCGCGCAGGCCCTCGGAGGCCGCCCGCTGCGCCGGCGGGTTCAGCCGCAGCCGGAGCCAGCCCTGCAGGCCGGGGGCCTCGGGAGGCAGCCGGGCCCAGCCGCCGAACGTCGGGCAGGTGACGGTGAGCGAGGGCGGCGTGGGGGGCCGGGGCGCCGCGGCCAGGAGCTCCGCGATCTGCGGGGGGGACAGCGGGTGAGGGGACGCCCCAGGGCAGGTGGCTCCCGACTCCCCACAGGCCCCTCTGGACAGAACCCCAAATCAAGGTGCCCCATGAGGTCTGGCCTGGCCCCCCTCCATCAGCCCCTCACTTCCCCAGGCTCCTGTACCCACTGTTCTCACCTCTGGGGACAAGGCTCTCCAGCCCCACCCATGCCCACAAGCATCACCCCCAATTCCCCTCCAGCCCTCCCCTGCCCACACCATCGCCCCCACTTTCTCCATCCTTACAGTGCCCACACAATGCAAAAATACTGTTGGTCCAAGGCTTTGCCCAACTCCCCAGAGCACCTGAGGACTCAGGAAGGGCTACAACCCTGATCTGGAGCCACCCTGGGCCCCCAGAACATTGCTGACTTAGGGGCCCAGCTCTGGGATCTGCACTTTGGGGGACAATGGGCCGCCTGCCCCCCAGGAAACACACACGTCTCCACGTGCCCATCGAGGGGCGCAGAGAGCAGGAGTGGGGGCAGCTCACCTCTTTGTCCGCCAGGACCTGGAGGAAGTGGTGTGGTGAGAAGCCCCCGGTCTGCAGAAGCAGCTCCCCTGTCTCCTCCAGGCAAGGCCCTGCCAGCACCAGCAGCTTGTGGGGGGCGGGGTCCAGCAGAAGGTTCCGGAGCTGGAAAGGGCGCAGCGTCAGGGGGTGTACCCCACTCAGGATGGGGCCATCATCCTGCTTTGGGGGCCCCCAGCCCAAGTCTAGGTACAGTCACCTCCTCCAGGCCCCTCGCCTCGCCAGGAAGGCAGCCTCTGGGCCGCTGGCAAACTCTTGCTCATCCTACAAAGCCCTAGTGTCTCCTCTGCCTGGGGGCCCTCCCCGCTCCTCCTCGGCTCCCTCTGGCCCTCTCCTGACACTGTCTCCCCTGAACCATGAGCCCCTCAAGGGAGCAGAAGGGGTGACCCTGGGGAAACATCTCCAGTGGGTGCCCAGGGCTGTCCTGCTCATCTTTCTGACGAATAATGGGGGTGAGAGACCAGATGCCCACAGCCAGGGGCGAAACCAAGTCCACCCTCAGAGAGAACCACGGGATGTGAGTGTGGGTCGGGTCCTGAGACCTGCCTCTACTGACCACTTGAGGAGAGAAGCTGGGGCTGGAATCGCCAGGGGGCTTCCTGGGGCAGGGTGTGTCAGGGAGGATTTGGGGCAGAGCGCAGTGGGGGGCCCAGGAGCCGGGAGAGCCCAGCAGCCCAGGCCTGCACCGACCGTCCTCACCTCGTCACACAGGGACTTGTCGGACGGGTTGAGAAGGACCAGGGTCTCCAGGGCATCTCCGCGATGGTGCAGGCTGCGCTGGCCTGTGGGGACACCAGGCAGTGAGCAGGGCCATTGGGGGACAAGGTGAGCCAAGCTGCACGGCCGCCAGAACTGGCCCCTCCAGACAGCCCCGTTGTGGGGTGAATTGTGGCCCCCAGAAAGTCAGATCAAGACCCCACATCCCCCAGTCAGGCTGAAACCCTGCAGCCCCAAGAACGCGACTCTATTTGGAAACGGACTTCTGGAGCTGTTAGGACAAGGCCACACTGGGCGAGGGGGGCCCTAACTGAAGGACGACTGTGTAGGGACGACGGCCGCGTGTCGGAGGTGGGGCCGTGCCACCAGCTGAGGAGCACACGCAGCCTGCACAGGACCCTAGACCCCAAGGGACGCGGCCTCCGGGTGTCAGTGAACACGGCTCTGCTGCTCCGAGACCCCGGTCTGGCCCTTGGACACAGCGTCACCACCCCACCCTACGACGGACGCTGTGCCAGGAGGGGGCACGGCACAGGTGAGGCTGCGGGTGGGAGGGAGGGCAGGGGGGAAGGGGGGGTCGCAGGGCCGCTCAGAGCCTCCAGGGTCGTGGGGGAGCTGGGCTGACCCTGGCTGTGTCCCCAGAGCCCCGGGTGAACCCCCAGTGTCCCCAGCTCCGACCATGCGTGCATATGGTCCATTCACAGGTAGGGAAACTGAGGCACAGGGTGGGGATGTGCCGTCTGCAGTCCCACGAGCAGATTTCCAGCCCCCACCCCTGTGGGGCCAGGAAGCTGCCGACCTGCTAGGACAGGGACGGTCACTTCCTTCCCCACCACATTGGCAGCAGTGACTCAGCTGTGCCCCCAGGGGACATGCAGGCCCCACCAGCAGCCACTCGTTCCCCTAAGCGCCTCCACCTTGCTCCTCCTCGGTTCCCCATCTATTGAGCGCCTGCTGTGTACCAGGCCCTGTGCAGGCACGGGGTGTCCATGAACCACCCTCAGGGCTGCCCCCCACCGTCCCATCCACACGTCCTCCCACCAGCCCCACCCAGCCCCACTGCTTCTTGGCCACAAAGCCCCCTCCTCAGACGCCTCCCCACTCCTCATGCATCAGTTTCCCCATCTGTAGAATGGGGCAAAATGCTAGCTCCTGCCTTGTGCATGCTTAGGACTGGGTGGGGTCCCCACTGGGCCAGGCGCCTCGGCACCTCCAGGTGTTCTCATCCCCGCTATTCTCACGCCTGGCACCCGGGGGACCCCTCCTCACCTTTCACGATGCTGGAGAAGGTGGCTGAGTGCCGGGACACAAAGATCTTCAGCTGCTCGTCGAGGCTGCACACGCTGGGGTCCACATCCCAGGAACGGATGCCTGGTGGGACAGAGGGGTGGGGTCAGCCGGACCCCCAGAATCCCCACCTGCCCCCACAGGCCTCAGGGTCGGGGTGCATCTCAGAGGCTCAGACCCCGCTGCCCACAGCTCCTTTCCCCAGTCCCTTCCCCCACCCTGCAGACCTGCGCTCACCTTGCTTCCTCCCGAGGGTGCCAGGGTCCCTCTAGGACACCCTGAGCCCCGGGACATGGGACCTGAGCCGGCCCCGGACCCCTGTGCTCCTGCACCGGACCAAAGGCTCAGCACAAGAGGTGCTCAGGTGGCTCCCCCAGGTGCACAAATGCAGGTATGTAGCCCCCACACACACACCTTACAGGAGACCCGAGGGGGAGGGACGCCAGCCCCCCCACCCCCACCCCACGGTGCCGGAGGCTCAGGTGAGCCCCCCAGGTGTGCCGTGACTCACCCGCGGCTGCAGGTCCCCGCTGCCAGCTCCCCCAGGCCCTGCCCGCCCACACCCGGTTAACAGCTCCTCCCGCGGCGCGGAGGGAACGCGGGCCCCGGGGCTCCAGCCCTCGGCCTCTCCCTCCGCCGCCCCCGGCACTCGGCACCGCGGCCTCCCCGGCCCCGCCCCGGCCAGCCCCGGGGGGAAGGGCCGCCCGTGCCCGGCGGGTCCCAGCGGGTCCTGCGCATAACGGATTCCGGGTTCCGGGCCTGGGACCCCGGGCTCTCGGGGGGAACCCGCGATGCCCGGAGGCCGCCGAGCCGCCCGGGCCGGGCCGGGGGTGCTGGGACCCCGGACCTTCGGCGCAGCCGCCCCCCCCCACCCCGGGCCCCTCTGCTCCCCTCCGGCCCGCGCCCCCGCGGCCCGACCTCGCTCCAGCTCCTCCAGCACGTAGGCCAGCAGCCCCGGGCGCCCGCACTCGCCGCCCACCACGAGCAGCAGCGAGCTCGGCGCCTCCGCCGCCCCGGGCCCCGCCGCCGCCGCCGCCGCCGCCATCTTCGCGCCGGCCCCGACGCCCCGAGCGCCGCCCGCCCCGCCCCGCCGCGGCCCGTGACGTCACCCGGGGCCAATCGGACGCGGCGCGCCGGGCCAGGCCCCGCCCCTTAAAGGCGCCGGATGGGCGGGCTGCAGACCCCGCCCCGCCCGGAAGCCCCCACCAGTCCCTTTGTCTGTCCCCTCGTGGACCTTTGAGGTCGTGGGGAGCTGGGGATGGGGGTGCCGAAGCGATTGGCCGCCTCTGGGTCTCCGCCTTGGGCCCCCCAGCTGATCATTCATTCAGGCATGCATTCATTTAGCAAGCATTGTCCTGTGCCTGCCGCGTGCTAGACAGAATCCCCACCCTCAGGGAACTCACATCACATCATAGTAAGATAACCAGAACCCGGCCCAGAGGCTCCCAGCCCCCTCTGTCAGGGCTTGACCAGAGAAACGAAACTCGTCTTTAGGGCTTTGAGGGATGCATAGGAGTTTGGTAGGTGTGTCAGTGGTGGGGGGTGATGGGCAGGGGAATGCCAGGCAGAAAGTACAGCACGTGCAGTTTCAGAGGTAGGAAAGTACAATGGTGTTTCGCTTTGGAACACTCCAGCTCTGGGGGAGGGCAGCATGCTTTCTTGGCACCGTGTGCCAGTCATTTTACTCCATTAGCTCCCTTGTGTGCACAGGCCTACGAGGTAAGTGCTGTCGTTATGGCCATTTCAAAGGAGAAGAAACAGGCTTGGAGAGATGAAGTCGCCAGACACATGGCAGTAGGGCTGAGACCCGATCCCAGGTCAGTCCAATTCTGTGACACAGATTGCCTGCCTGGCTCATGCCACTGACCCTTTCCTCCCCAAACAGTCACGTCCAGCCCTTTCATCCACAGCGACTAGTCCTATTGTAGTGGCCCTTTGTAGTTGCCTGTGCCCAGGAAGGGCTGGGCTGTCTCCTTTGGTAGTGAGCTCCCTGTCTCCAGAAGTATCCAAAGCAAACAGAGATGGGAAATGTTCTGCAAAGCAGCACCAGCCTCCCTTTGTCTCTCATTCTCTGTGTTGTTTGGCCCAACTTCCTCCCTGGCGAGTGTGTAACGGCCCCAGGGGCCACGTAGCATCTGACTTCCTCTCTCTCCTGTATCCCCGTCACTCGGCCTTGGCTCCCTGCCTCGTCTCCTGCCCGTGTCCCGGCGGCCTGTGATTTCCTCTGTTATCACAGTGATGGCGTGGGAGTGTCGGCGCCAGGCTGTCTCCCCAAACAGGCTGAGGCTCTCCGGGTCCCTGGCCTTGGGAAGGAGCTTGTAGGGTGGGTTTGTCCACCATTCCTTTGCTGATTTGGCCCTTCCATGTGTGCTTATTGATTGGGTCTGGATTCAAAGCAAGGACTGTGTCGCTGGAGCCCATGCCCTTCCCTGTGCCCAAGGCAGTGAGGTATGATTTTGGTATTAATTCTAGTTGGTTTAAAGGGCCTGAGGTGCTGAGATGTGTCTCCATGAGGAGTCTGATTTGGGACTCTCTTAGGCCTTTGGGGTCTGGTGTCCAGAGTGTTCTGGAGTCCTGGGGTCTTTCCGTCCCAGAGCACCCCTCAGGTGGGGGCCCTGGTGTGGGGTACAGAAACATCTGGAAACAATTCCCAAATCCAGGCATGGAACTTGGAGCTCTCCCTCCTGCCCCATTTCCATGTCTACCGTCCCAGAGGGGCCGATGGTGTCTGTGAGGAAAGCAGACCCCGAGCCATCGGGATGCTGGAGGGTCTCAGCCACCCTTGCCCCCAGGCAGTTCTTTTGCCTTTTGAACATTTTCGTTTAGGTTTAGCCCAGATGCCGCCAGTCCCGAGAATCAGGAGGACGGCCCTCAGGTGGCCGTTCCCAGCCCCCGCCTAGTTGGGACCCACTCCCCAGGCGACCCTGACCCCTGTCACTGCGGCTCGAACTTACCTGGTTTTAAACTTCGCACAAATGGCACCACACGGGCTGTCCGGCTCGGGTCTGGCTTCCTGGCTCCTTGGGTTGGGTCAAGAGCAGACATTTGCTCCTTTTCTGGCCAGGTGGTGTTCCCAGATGCCGACAATTCTCTTTTATTGTAAAATATACATAAAATTTACCATTTTAAAGTGTTCAGTTCAGTGGCATTAAGTACATTCACAATATTGTACAACCATCTCCACTCTCTAGTTCCAGAACTTTCTCATCACCCCAAATGACACCCTGTCCCCATTAGCCGTTGCCCCCCATTCCCCCTCCCCCAGCCCCAGCAACCCCCATGGACTCGCCTGCACCAGACACTTGATTTCAATGAGATCATGTAAAATGTGGCCTTTTGCATCTGGTTCCCTTCACTCGGCATCACATCTTCCAGGCTCATCTGGCTTGCCATGTGGATCACGGCTTCGTTACTTCTTTTTATGGCCGATTAATATTCCGTTGGATAGAGATACCATATTGTGCTGCTCCCTCCATCTGTTGATGGACATTTGGGTTGTTTCCACCCCTGGGCTATGGTGAATCATGCCACTATGAGCACGTGTGTGCACGTTTTTGTTTGAACACCTGCTTTCAATTCTTCTGCATATATACCTGGGAATGGAGTTGCTGGGTCATGTGGTTATTCTACCTTTAACTTCTTAAGGCACTGCCAAGCTGCTTTCCACAGCCGCTGCCCCATTTTATATTCCCACCAACAATGCACGAGGGGTCCAGTTTCACCACATCCTCATCCATGCTTGTTATTTCCTGGTTTGGGGCCTTTTCGATTGTAGCCACTGGTTAGCAGTTTGCCGCCGTTCATCCATTTACCTGTTCATGGACATTCGGGTGGTTTCCAGTTTGGGGCTAATAAAGCTGTTTTGAGCATTTGCACACTTGTCATGGCGGTTGTACCCTTTTCTCCGCAGTAATCACCCCCGGATGGGACCGCTGCATCACAGGGTCAGAAATGGCCAGGCTGTTTTCCCGAGGGGCCCGTGAAGGAGGCGGCTCTGCCCACGTCCTCGCCAACATTTGGGGTATCAGCCTTTATAATATCCACCTTTTTCTTTCCCTCCTCTCCCAGCCTCCCCACAGATCCTGTCTGTCAACTTCCATTAAGCACAGTGGGTTGATGTCACTGAGGAGGGGACAGGGAGGGAGGCTGAGGTCCCCGTGTTAGCTCATTTCACCCTTGTGTCAGCCTGATCTCTGTTCTGAGTAAACGCATCTAAAGACAGGGACATGAGGTTCGGGAAGTCGAGGAGCCGAGTCGGTGCCTGGGGCCTGGCCAACATCAGACCTGGGAGGACTTCCTGGAGGAGGCCATGCTCCAGCAGGGCCTGGGGCGGCAAGAGGAGTTGAGTACGTGTGTGGGACAGTGAGAGGAGGGCGGCGAGCAGGAGGGAAAGCACCTCCTGTGACGGGAGCACGCTGCGAGGAGACAGCCCGGGGGCTGGTTTGGAGTGACAGTGCTGTCTGCGAGATCCTGGGCCCAGGACGTAACTCTCTTGGCCACAGCCTCCCCACCTGTACAATGTGATAGCGAAAGAGCCCACCTTTCACATGTGTTAGTTTTGTAAAGTGGTTGGGAAGGGCTCACGGTCGCCTTCACAGTTCACCCTCCGCATCTCCTCTGCTCACACACCCTCCATGGCTCCCCAGGGCCCCCAGAGTGCAGCCCACACCCCTCTGTGACCCGGGAGGCCTCGGACAGCCCAACGCCCACCTGCCCACACCTAGCAGCACCCCAGCCTCTGCAGTGTGGCGCCACCTGACTAATTCCATCCCAATTTCCAAATCAGGCCCCGTTCACAGGCACCAGGGATTAGGACGCGGGCTTCTGCTTTGGGGACGCCACTGAACTCACGAGGGCCTTCCCGGCAGTGGAGGACGAAGGTAGAGCCCTGGGGCAGGGTGGAGAGTGCCAGCATTCAGTCCAGGTCCAGAGGGATCAAGAAGGGCGGCCAGAGGGGCCAGTCAGGGTGGCTGCAGGGTCAGGGCCAGCCCCACGCCCCCATCCCACTAACACTCCTGGTGCCTGGATCAAATTCCTGCCCTGTCCCTCCCCGGATGTGGGAACCTCCCTGGGCCTCAGTCTCCCCACCTTTTAAACAGATATGATGACAACAGTCCCCATCTTTCCAGGTCATTGTGCGTTTAAACTAATTAAACCATGCTGAGCCTGCAGCCTGGAGCCCCCAGGAAGCACAGCTGTCCTAGTTATTTTTGTAATTTATCATTTTGCTTTAGACACTGGCCACAAATAGCTCTCGGAATAGAAAGCTGGTGGGGCCACCAGGGTCTCCCTCAGACCTGGCTTCTGGCTGTTTCCAGATGCCTGAATTTAACCTGCATGAAGCGGACACCTGTTCTGGGGCGCAGTTAAACCCGATTCATTCGGGCGCGGCAGGACTGCTCTGGCACCCTGGAGCCAACGTGTGCGCACATTTCTGCATCTCCCACATTTCCGGGGTCTCTGGGGCACTTGCGGCCCCGGACACAGGGCGGGGAGACGGCCCCACCTGGAAGGCCTTAGAGGGGGCATAGAGGCATGGGGGGCTCCCGGGGGCCTTGGCAGATGTCTCGGGGTCCCTGATCCAGTTCTCCCACCTGCTGAGGGGGGTGTTCTTAGCCCTCCCCCCAGTCCTGGGGGTGCAGAGGCCGCAGGAACGGGGTTGCAGCCCCGGGAATGAATGGGGTGCAGCCCGGGAATGAATGGGGTGCAGCCCCGGGTACAAGTGGGGTGCAGCCCCGGGAATGAATGGGGTGCAGCCCGGGAATGAATGAGGTGCAGCCCCGGGTACAGTGGGGTGCACCCGAGCTTCCTGAACTGCCGAGACGCCCCTCTGCCCAACATCGCCCCGCCCTCGCGCCGCGATCAGCAGCTCCCGGACTCGCAGCCTCGCGCCTTCGTGCCTCAGTTTCCTCGCCTGTCAGGGGACCCGCGGGTCGCCCCCGCCATGTTGGGGGGTCCGGGCGAAGGAGCGAGGGGAGAGAATCCCACGCTGCCCCTGACCTGCTCTGAGGCCCGGGCGAAGGGGCGCCCTCTTTGTGCCTCAGTTTCCCCATCGGTACCGCCGACCGCAGGGCCCGGGGACGCTCATTGGCCCATGGGCCTGTCCAGTTCATTAGCCCCCATTGGTCCCGCCCCCGACTCATCCTCTTGACCAATCCCATCGTCCTCTTTTCCCGTCCTTCCTCGCGTTGGTTCCGCCCCACAACCCTGCCCTCGGCTGCTGTGTCCAATCCCTGGTGTCCTTTCTGCCTTAGCCCCGCCCCAGCCAAGCCCCGCAGCCAATCCCGCCCGCGCTCCGCCTGTGCGCCGCGTCTGGGCTCGCAGCCCCGCCCCATCTGGTTGTCTAGGGACAGCTGTCGTTTTGTCCCCATTTTAGAGGCAAAAGCCTGGTTTGCGCGGGGCCCGCGGCGCTTTCGTCCGCCACAGCGTCCCGAGCTCACGCCTGCAGCGGGGCCGGCCTCAACGCATGCGCACGCGGCTCCCCGAAGAGCACGCCACGCCCCCTCCTCCAGGAAGCCCTCCCGGACTTCGCCCCGACCCCCGATCGGAGCCCCCCGGTCTGGCTGCGCCCTGGCCCCTGCGCCCCCCACCCCTCAGCCACATTCCACGCAGCGGTCTCACTTCACTTCCCGGCCCTGCCCCTCAGCCTCCCTGGACCTCGGTCTCCACGTTCCCCCTTCCCCGAGCGCCGCGGGCGGAGGGAAACGGCCCGGGGTGGCTCCCAGGCCCTTGCCAAGCGCCTGCAGGAAACGGGGAGCCCCCGACCCGCTCCAGCCCGGGCCTCGCGTCCTGCTCGCGCCCTCACTGCACCCCCAGTGGCAGGCAGGGGCGGCAGCCTCGGACCTGGGGTGGTGAGGGCAGGTCTGGCCGTCCCCAGGGCCCCCGAATGCCACCTCCGGGCAGAGACCATCGCTTGCTGGTGGAAGGTGGACCCCCGGGCTCCGGGTTTTGGTTTCTGGCCCGGAAGCCAGGGTGGCCCTTTGCCCTGGGTCTAACTTGGCCGCAGGCCCCATCTGACATCGGTGACTCTCAGCCTTGGGGTCCCCAGCCCCAGCCCTCCCCGGAGCTCCAGGCTGAACTCCTGCCACCCAGAGCCCGGCCAGGACATGCCAAGCTCCTCGTGGCTGGCCCTGGGCTCTCCCCTCCTGGCTCCACCGGCACCCAGATACCCTGGCCCCAAAGGCGGCTCATTCTCCAAGCAGCGCAGGCCCACCTCCTGGAACCGGCTCCCTCCAGCCCTCCCTCTCTCCCTCTCAGAGCAAATCCCAGGCCCTGCACAGACCCGGTTCCCACCACAGGGCCTTCACACCTGCTCCACTGTCCCTCACCCCCTCCGGCTCCTCCTTTGGGTGCTGCCTTCCCAGAGGGGCCTCCCTGCCCCTGACAGACCCCCCACCCCCACACCCCTGTCCATCCAGCAGCCTCCTGGTCCCCCACGGCCCTTTGCACTTTGGACGAGCTGCTTTGTCACTGCTTCCTGCCCTGACTGCGGCCCAGTGGGTCCTAGAACCCCTGACAGGAGTGGCTGCTGCCTCCGGGCCCCAAAAAATGCCTGAACAAACTGACGTCTCCATGGAGACACACCGGGCCGGAAGCAGGAAGCGTCTGGGGATTTATTTGGAGACCGAGCAGGGTGGCCCTGGGCTGGGGCTGCTGGAGGACGCTCTGCTGCTTCCCCCTGAGGAGGACGCTCCACTGTGACCTGGACACACCTCCGTGGAAGCCCTGATGGCCCAGAGATGTTCCCGGCCCGGGACGGTCCCCAGGGGGGCCGGGAGCTGGGCCGCTGGGGAGGGTCGCCTGGTGGGAGGGGTCTCTCCCGGTGCCAAGCCTCCCTTTCAGGATCTTTTTCTCTGTGTGTTTAATCATAATGTGGAGAGCGACCGAGGCCATCAGAGGCCAAGAGCGGAGAGACGGAAAGGCCCGGGAGACCCACACAGATGCGAGCCTGCACCTGGGACTCGGGGCCCACGTCAGGGGGCACCCCACAGCGCCAACGAGGAGCCTTGGAATCAGCCGAGCTGTCAGCAGGAGCCAGACGGGGCACCAGGGCTTTAAAATTAACCAGCTCCCAGTGGTGAATTTATCAGTGGTTTCGGCAGAAGGGAGGAGGGAGAGAAAGAAGAGAGAAGCAGAGACCAGCGGAGATCAAAAAACATCCAATAAGATTCGCTCCTTTAGCAGATAAAGTAGAAAAATCACACAGGCAGAGCGTCAGTGCACGGAAAGCACCTGCTGAAACTTACGGCCCATTCATGATAGAAGAAGAGATCTTAGCAAACTGGAGCTAGAAGTGAATCAATCTCCTTAAGCTGATCGTCTACACAGAAAACCTGGAGCATGTGTCCTCCTTAGTGGTGGGATGGTGGAGGTGCCGCTTTAGGATCAGGAAACAGCACTGACCCCCACGGAGGGCCCTGGCTGGGCTGTGAGGCAGGTCCCGGCTGGCAAAGGAAGAAGTGAGGGTGTCATTATGCAGAGGGCCTTGCTGTCTTCATAGAAAACCTCAAAGAATCGGCAGGCAGAATCACTGGATTTACGAAGAATTGAAAAAGATTCCTTGATGCCAGTTGCATTCTACACTCTGGCAACAAGTGGTTAAAAATGCACCCCATGCAGAAGTGTTGGACTTCCTCACCTGGACTGGTGTTGATGTTGTCACAGACATTGGGACTGGCGGTTTGATGTGCTGAGCCCTCGACCATGGGACTTGCCCTTATGAAGCTTGTTACTGCAAAGGAGAGGCTGAACTTGCATATAATTGTGCCTAAGAGTCTCTCCCTGAGTACCTCTTTGTTGCTCAGATGTGGCCTCTCTCTAACTGAGCCACCTCGACAGGTGAACGCACTGCCCTCACCCCTACATGGGACCCGACTCCCAGGGGTGTAAATCTCCCTGATAACATGGGATATGACTCCCGGGGATGAATCTGGACCTAGCATCGTGGGACTGAGAGTATCTTCTTGACCAAAAGGGGGATGCAAAATGAGACGAAATAGTTTCAGTGGCTGAGAGATTTCAAATGGAGTCGAGAGGTCACTCTGGTGGACATTCTTATGCACTATATAGATAACACCTCTTAGGTTTTAATGTATTGGAATAGCTAGAAGTAAATACCTGAAACCACCAAACTCCAACCCAGCAGTCTGGACTCCTGAAGATGATTATATAATAATGTAGATTACAAGGGATGACAGTGTGATTGTGAAAACCTTGTGAATCGCACTCCCTTTATCTAGTGTATGGATGGATGAGTAGAAAAATGGGGATAAAAACCAAATGACAAATAGGGTGGGATGGGGGGATGATTTGGGTGTTCTTTTTTCACTTTTATTTTTTATTCTTGTTCTAATTCTTTGATGTAAGGAAAATGTTCAGAAATAGATTGTGGTGATGAACGCATAACTATATGATCATACTTTGAACAGTTGATTGTAGATCATGGATGATTGTATGGTATGTGAATATATTTCAATAAAACTGAACTAAAAAAAAATGTAAAAAAAAAAAAAGCACCCCAAAAGGTCATTTATAGTATTACACAAATATAGGGACAAATAACCAAGGGCTGACAGGAGCTATAAGATGTTTTGGGTCATGAGAATTGTTTAAAATGGAGAGTGATGAGGATTGTACAATTAAGTGATGATAAGGTGAGATATGGATGGATTATCGTGGATATAACATATGCTATGTGAACTTAGGAACCTCCTATTTTATAAGTCAAGCCCTTGATCTTGAGGCTTGTTCAGGTGACAGGGGAGGCTGACCCCACCTATAATTATGCCCAGGAGTCACCTCCAGAGAACCTCTTTTGTTGCTCTAATGTGGACTTTCTCTCTCTAAGCCTAACTCTGCAAATAAATTCATCACCCTCCCCCTGAAGTGTGACAGGACCCCCAGGTGAATGAGCCTTCCTGGCGACAAGGGACACGGATTCTGGGAATGAGCCCCACCCTGGCATCAAGGGGTTGAGTAGGTTTTTTTGACCAAAAAAGGGAAAAGAAAGGCAATAAAAAAAGGTTTCAGTGGCTAAGAGATTTCAAATAGAGTTGAAAGGCTGTCCTGGAGGTTACTCCTATGCAAGCCTCACCTAGATATGCCAAATGACCACAGTATGATAAGCCCAAGTCAACAGTAGTCCCTAAAACCCTAAAGAATACCCAGACCCCTATCTGAGACTCTATAAAAGTTTCACTCACTAAGCCTCTTTTTCAGAAACTTAAATCCTCCAGAGAGCTCCTATGCCAGCTAAGTCCCCAAACCCCAGAGGCAACAACCTCTTCAAGAACATCAACCAGATGTGTCCCCTTTTCCCATAATGTTGACACCCCTTTTCAACATGAACAGGTTAGGGTGGTGTGCTGGTTTGAATGTATGTTGTCTCCCAGAAAAAGCCGTATTCTTTGATGCAATCCTGTGGGGCAGACATTTTTGCTGATTGGATTGGAATCCTTTGGGTCTTTCCATGGAGATATGTCCCACCCAACTGTAGGTGATAACTCTGATTGGATAGTTTCCATGGAGGTGTGGCCCTGCCCATTCAGCATTGGCCTTGATGAGCGAGCTTGCTACAGCAAAGAGGGACACTTTGAAGAAAGCACAGGAGCTACAGATGAGAGACAGTTTGAAGATGGCCGTTGAAAGCAGACTCTTGCTCTGGAGAAGCTAAGAGAGGACAAACGCCCCAAGAGCAACTGAGAGTGACATTTTTGAGGAACTGCAGCCTAGAGAGGAACGTACTGGGAGAAAGCCATTTTGAAACCAGAACTTGGAGCAGACGCCAGCCACGTGCCTTCCCAGCTAACAGAGGTTTTCTGGACACCATTGGCCATCCTCCAGTGAAGGTACCCGATTGCTGATGTGTTACCTTGGACACTTTATGTCCTTAAGACTGTAACTGTGTAACCAAATAAACCCCCTTTTATAAAAGCCAATCCATCTCTGATGTTTTGCATTCTGGCAGAATTAGCAAACCAGAACAGGGGGTCACACCCCCATGGAAATAATCTAATCAAAGGTATCACCCACAGTTGTGTGGGTCACATCTCCACAGAAACAGCCTAATCCAAAGATTCCAACCTAATCAACACTAATACCTTTGTCCCCTGTGCCGGTTTGAATGTATTATGTCCCCCAGAAAAAGCCATGTTCTTTGATGCAGTCTTGCGGAGCAGACAGAATAGTGGGGATTAAGTTGGAACATTTGAATTAGGTTGTTTGCATGGAGATGCGCCCCACCTAACTGTAGATGATAACTGATGGGATATTTCCATGGAGGCGTGGCCCCACCCATTCAGTGTGGGCCTTGATCAGTGGAGCCATATAAATGTGCTGACTCAAAGAGATGGAACTCAGTGCAGCTGGGAGTGATGTTTTGAAGAGGAGCAAGCTTGCTAGAGAGGAACGTCCTGGGAGAAAGCTGTTTTGAGGCCGGAGCTTTGGAGCAGACGCCAGCTGCCTTCTTAGCTAACAGAGGTTTTCCGGACGCCATTGGCCATCCTCTGGTGAAGGTACCCGATTGCTGAGGTGTTACCTTGGATGCTTTGTGGCCTTAAGACTGTAACTGTGTAGTGAAATAAACCCCCGTTTCATAAAAGCCAATCCATCTCTGGTGTTTTGCATTCTGCAGCATTAGCAAACTAGGACACCCCCCAAAATTGCATTAAGGAACATGGTGTTTTGGGGGACATAATACATCCAAACCGGCACAGTCTCCTCCAACCAGTGACAGCTTCTTGGGCTTTTCTTATTTTTGAGGACCTTGACACTTTTGCAGATGAGTGACCGGGTATTTTGTAGCGAGTCCCTCAGTGTGGGTTTCTCTGGTGTTTTCTGGTGACTGCAGCAGGACTTTGAGTTTTTGGGAAGTCCCAGGGTTTGGGTGTCCTTCCACCGCATCCTCTTGGGGGTGCCTGGCATGCCGTCAGGGGTCACGTCACCCTGAGCTCTTGGCAAAGGTGGCACCTGCCAGGGCCTCCATTCTTTGGGAGCAAATCCCTAAATCCAGCCATCCTCCAGGGCCGAGTGAGCCCTACCTCCTGGAAGGGGAGATAGCCACAAATCTCTTCATTTTAAATTCTCCAATGTGATCAATGCCTTCCTTTCCACTTTGCACACAGTGTGTCTTGTTTATGGAACCTTCCCTACCACAGCTGTGCAAAGAGATTCTCGTGGTGTCTTCATTTTCAGTTTTGTCATTTATAGTCAAGTCTCGGCCACACTTGGAATTGATTCGGGAGTGTGGGGTGAGATAAGGTCAATTGCCTTTGCCCCCGTATGTGTAACCCCCGTCCCACAGCCTGTTCTCATAGTGAGCAATGCTGACCGGCAGGTGAAACCCCCCGATGCCCCCCAGTGCCCCCAGTGCCCCCCACCCCAGGGACCACCTCCACCTGCACCGAGCTTTAAACCCCTTCAAGGCCATCTACGCCGTCACCCAGCCCCTCCTTCGGAGCCTGCCTCGCTGGTTGCCTCTTCCTCAGCTCCTTTGGCTCCACGGAGAACCCGGCTGGGATTCTCACCAAATCTTTTGTGTGTATGATACTGAATCTTTTTATTGCGTCTTCTGTGATATTGAATCTCCCACAGTGCCAACACCACTAATCTTTCCATTTACTTATCTTTCAGTAATAAAGCTTATAACTTCCTCCATAAATATCTTGCGCTTTGTTTTTAGATTTATTTCAAGATGCTTTTGTTTTTGATGCTCTGGATAAATGGCCTTTTTTTTAAAATCACATTTTTTATTGTCAAATATAACATATATACATGGAAGTCACAACTTTCCAAGTGCAATTGAACAAGCACTTAGAGAGCAAATCTCAAAAAGATTATAGTTATTTCCTTACTATGAAATATATATACAAAAAGGTAATACCTTTCAATGTATGATTTAACAAGCAGATATATAGGAAATGTTATGAGTTATAGTACCATAGTTTCAATTATTTCCTTATTGGGAAATATAACATACATACAAAGAGGTATAGCTTTCAAGTTACAATTTAACAAGTAGCTTAGAACAAATTTCAAAGGTGCTTTGGGTTATAGTTCCACCATTTCAGTTCTTTCCTTCTGGCTATTCTAGTACCCTAGCAACCAAGGAAAAGAAAATTATATAGAGATTCAGTATTCATCATTCTTTGTTAAATTCCATCTTGTCTGTTGCTACCCCTTCCTCTAATTTAATCACTTTCCCAATCTTCAGGGATGTCTAGGCAGAGACCACCTGTTCTAGTTTGCTAATGCTGCCAGAATGCAAAACACCAGAGATGGATTGGCTTTTATAAAGGGGGTTTATTTGGTTACACAGTTATAGTCTTAAGGCCATAAAGTGTCGGAGGTAACACATCAGCAATCGGGTACCTTCACTGGAGGATGGCCAATGGTGTCCGGAAAACCCCTGTTAGCTGGGAAGGCATGTGGCTGGTGTCTGCTCCAAAGTTCTGGTTTCAAAATGGCTTTCTCCCAGGACGTTCCTCTCTAGGCCACAGCTCCTCAAAAATGTCACTCTTAGTTGCTCTTGGGGCGTTTGACCTCTCTTAGCCTCTCCAGAGCAAAAGTCTGCTTCCAAAAGCCATCTCCAAAATGTCTCTGTAAGCTGAAGTTCCTCTCTCAGCTCCTGTGCGTTCTTCAAAGTGTCCCTCTTGGCTGTAGCAAGCTCGCGCCTTCTGTCCGATCTTATATAGTGCTCCAGTAATTTAATTCAGACCCACCCAATGGGTGGGCCAACACCTCCATGGAAATCATCCAATCAGAGTCATCACCCACTGTTGGGTGAGGTGCATCTCCACAGAAACATTCAAAGAATTACAATCTAATCAAAACTGATAGGTCTGCCCACACAAGATTACATAAAAGATAATGGTGTTTGGGGGACATAATACAACCAAACTGACACCCCCCATTCAGCCTGGATCTTGATTAGTTTCCTGGAGCTTGATATAAAAGCTGAAGCAGGAGCACTTTTCCAGCACTTGCATCACTCTGTTTATTTTTAACAGTTTTATTCATACACCATACAATCCACCCTAAGTAAACAATCAGTGATTCCCACTGTAATCACACTATTATGCAGTCAACACCACAATCGATATGACATTTCCATGTCTTCCCCAAAGAAAGAGGAAAGGACACAAAAGAAGGAAGAGTAAAAATACAGAAGATAGTAGAAAAATAAAAACAAAATACAATGAAAAGTTCAGGCAACATCACCACCACCAAGAATCCCCATCACTCCCTTATATCCCCCTTTTATAGACATTTAGCTTTGGTAAATTGCCTTTGTTATGGTTAATGGAAGCAAATTACAATCTTACCATTAAATACAGACTCTAGTTTGCACTGATATTGTTTTTCCCCTGTACAATCCGATTTTCAACACCTTGCAATATTGACATTCATTTCTTCTCCCTCACTTAAAAACATTCTTATATTTGTACATTTATCACCATCATTGACCACTCTAGATTGCTCTGAGTTATACAATCCCAGCCTTTATCTTCTATCTTTCCTTCTGGTTTCATACCTGCCCTTAGCCTTCCTCTTTCAACCATACTCACACTCATCTTTGTTCAGAGTACTTACAATATTGTGTTACCATCACACACTTTTATGTTCTCCATTCCATTTCTGGATCTATACAATCAATCCTGTTGAACCTTCTGCACTCCTTCAGCATCAAATGCCCGATCTAAGAGAGACATTTTGGAGAATGCCATTGAAAGTAAACTTTTGCTACTCCAGAGTTTGCCTGGGAGAAACTAAGAGAATACCCCCAGATGCCCAGAGAGAAATGTCATTTTGAAACACAACCTGGGAGCAAGCAGACACCAGTCACGTGCCTTCCTAGCTAACACAGGTTTTCTGGACACCAATGGCCATTCTCCAGTGAAGGTACCCAATTGTTGATGTGTTACCTTGGACACTTTATGGCCTTAAGACTGTAACTTTGTAACCAAATAAACCCTCTTTATAAAAGTCAATCCATTTCTGGTGTTTTGCATAAGGGCAAATCAGCAAACTGGAACAGAGACCAAAGATACAAGATGACTAAATGTAACATGGGATCCCGGATGGGATCATGGACCAGAAAGAAAACATAGTGAAAAAAACAGCAATGGTGAAATCCAAACAAAGTCTGTAATTTGGTTACCAGTAACTGCTAACTGGTGTTGACAAATATACCCTGGTAATGCAAGATGTTAATGTTAGGAAAAGCTGGTGAAGTACATACAGGAGTTCTGTGCTGTCTCTGCAGCTTTTCTGGCTAAAAATTTTCCAAACTAAAAAGTCCCTTCTGTTCAGGAAATGGCACCATAAATAGAGAAGCCACAAAACTGGTGATTTGACAGCACATGAAACCAGCAAAATCTTAGTATCTAATATGTGTAAAGAACTCCTCCAAATCACTGAGACAAGTAACCAAAATTTTAAAAATGCATAAAAGGCTTGAACAGTTATTTCACTGATAATCACATAGAAAGTTCAACCTCATTCGCAATCAGAGAACAAATGAAAACCTGGGGATACCTCTCCACACCCAGCAGACCGACGCAACTCCAGGTGCTGGTGTGGACCCAGCAGCCTGGTGGGATGCGAACTGCTGGAGTCTTGAGGGCAGGCAGGTGAGGTGAGGCTGGTGACAGGCGCGGCTCTGGCCGGTGACCCTCACCTGGCAATCTGCACGTCCTCCAACCCTGCAGACACGGCTGAGAATGCTCATAAATGCTCTGTCTGTAATAAAGCCAAACTGGAGACAACCCCAGTGCCCACAACCTGGCGAATAGATGAATAGCCAACGGGCAATTTGCACAAAGAAACACTATACAGCAGTGAAAAGGGAACAGACGACAGCCACCTGCAGCAACTCGGATGAACGTCCCCAGAATCACCTGAGCAAACAAACTGATGAGTAAACATTTGTAAATAGTGAACGTCTGATTCCAGTGACAAGTCCAGAAGCATGCAAAGAAGCATGCGTCATCTCACTGGGAAATGAGGGGAAACAGAAAGGATAGGCAGGGGAAGAAAAGCAGTTTGGGTAGTTCTTCCTTCTGGAGGAGGGGTGGTGGGACTGGAGAGACGCATTTGGGGCCCTGCACTGTGACGGGAATCTTCTTTATCCAACCCCGGAGCGGACGCTGCCTCTCAGTCTCACATACGCAAACCGACATTTAATAAACGCGTTACAAGCAGCAAGAGAAACACGGTGCTCAGTGTCTGTTAGGATCCCAAGTGTTGGCAGCTGTGAACACATCCGGCATCTCCTGCAACCCTGAGGGGTAGGTTCTGTTAGGTCCCCCCCCCCACTTTCTTTTACATTATAAAATGTTTTATTAACAAAAACACAAACTTTGAGAAACATGGTTGTTCTGGTTTGCTTAGTGCTGCTTGTTATGCAAAATACCAGAAATGGATTGGCTTTTATAAAGGAGATTTATGAGGTTACAAGTTTACAGTTCTATGACCATAAAAGTGTCCAAACTAAGGCATCAACAAGAGGAACCTCCACTGAAGAACGGCCGATGGCATCTGGAACAGCTCTGTCAGCTGGGAGGGAACGTGGCTGGCGTCTGCTCCGGGGTTCTGGTTTCAAAATGGCTTTCTCCAAAATGTCTCTGGGCTTCTGACTCTCTTAGCTTCTCTGGAGCAAACTCCGGGCAACCATCTCCAAAGTGTCAGCTCCCAGAGTCTCTCCAGAAGTCTCTCTCACTGCAGCACCGAGCTGCTTCTGTCTGAGCTCTTATAGGACTCCAGTGAACTAATCAAGGCCCACCCTGAATGGGCGGGGCCACACCTCCAGGGAAGTGATCTAATGAAAGGTATCACCCACAGCTGGTTGAGTCACGTCTCCATGGAAACAATCAATCAAGAGGTCACAACCTAATCAGAAAGATTAATAAATCTGCCCCCACAAGATTGCATTACAGAATATGGCTTTTGGGGGGACATAATACATCCAAACCGGCACAATGGTACATTACAAAAGCTAAGAAGCTCTTTACAAAACACCTCTTGTGTACACCATGTTTTCCAGACTTTTTCAAAGTAAACTTCTACGTTATCAGCTTAGAAATAGTCATAGCTACTAAATCAGAGGGTATTATTTCTCACCCCTTGAATTTTAAGGAATATGCACCAAAGCAGCTGGTGTTTAGAGCAAACCTGGCTATCAACCCTTATAATAAAATGCATTTTGGCCATATCAACATAATTCTGTGTTATTGGCCTCATCTTGCATACAATAGATGATGAAAAAACATCTAATGACTTAAGAACTTCAACTGAATCATGTAAACTACTTTCTTCAATTCTTGCTTTGCTGATTTTCTACAAACTTTAGGTGATGATTCAGAAGCCACACTGTGTCCTTGCACACAGTGTGGTAACTCCTACCCTGGGAGAAAATAATCGAGATCAATATTTTTCTAGGTACAAAGTATATAAAACCAGGCCCAGATGAGGCAAACAAAAAGCCAATGACTGATAAAGATGTAAATGTATTTAAGGTACCTAAAAAAAAATAGGAATAAAGAAAAAAGCCCAAGGTCCTGCTTTTGAACACAAGCTCCATTGGCAACCATTTCCATGCACGTTTCGTCCTTTCTGAAGCTCCTTCTTGTTTGCTGGGGACACTGGCCCTGCGGAGCTGCCCAGCTAGATGTGGGATGCAGGGGGAGAAGGGAGGTGGGCACAGCTGAGTTGGGGTCAGGGTGGGACCTGAGCAAGGGATCTGGGCTTGACAAGTCCAGAAGGCAGAGTAAAGGCTCCTTTGGGGAAGTCAGGGAAGGCTTTTTGGAGGAGGGGGATCCTTGAACTGGGCATTGATGGATGAATAGGAGTTTGCCAGTGTTTGATATTCCCGGCTGCTAAAACAAATACCACACAAGGGTAGGTTGTTGGCTCACGGTTTCAGGGGCTAGAAGGCTGGTTTCCTCCTGGGATCGGTGTCTTCTGGCTGGCTGGCGATCTCTGCGGTTGTCTGGGCTTTTTCTTCTCCTTTCCCTTCTGCATTCCGTGGACTTCCAGCGTCTGGCTGCTCGCAGTGGCTTCTCTCTGCCTGACTTTCATTCGGTTTATAAAGGACCCCACGAATAACCCGGATTAAAGCCCACCATGGTTCAGTGGGGCCACGCCTTAAGGAAGGAGGTCTTATTTACCACGCGCCCACACCCACCAGAATGTACACGAAAACCAAGAACACGTCCACCCCGGGTTCACAGCCGTCTCCTCCCCGCCCCCTCCCCGCGCCCCGGGCCCCGCCCCCTCCCCGGCGCCCTCCCCCTCCCCGCGCCCCGCCCGCCCGCGTCACGCCGCGTCGGGAGCTGTCCGCGCCCCGGTGCTGAAGCAAGATGGCCGGCGGCGGAGAGCGGGCCCCGGCGGAGCCCCTGCCCAGCGGCCGCTGAGCCCCCCGCGCCCCCGCGCCCCCGTCGCCCCCGCCGCCGGCGACCCGGAGACATGTCTCTGCTTTGCGTGGGAGGTAGGAGGCGCGGCTGGGGCGGGGGCCCGCGTGGACGCGGACGGAGCTCCGGGGAACGATCTCTAGCCCGTGTAGGCGCGGTGGGCTCACGGGGGTCCCGGGGGCCGCTGCCGGGGGCCGTGTGGACGCGGCTGAACACGGAGGCCCGTGTGGACGCGGGCAGCGGCCTGGGCTCCACCTGGAAACGGGCTGGACTCGAGGTCTGTGTAGACCGGGCTCCTGCCGGGTCCGCGTGGAAGGGGCCGGTCTGGGAGCCCGAGGGTTGGGGTGCTCGGGGGGCGCCCCGGGCGGGGCTGCGGGCCGCGCGGACGCGGACTCGGCTCGGAATTCGAAGGGAGGGCAGGGGAGGCAGGATCCCGGCCAGAGAGACTCTGCAGTGGAGACCCCTCCCCACGCCCGGACAGGGCTGCGATTCGGGTCTGGGGGCGCCTGTCCGGTTAACCCCTTTGCCTCCCGAGTGGGGCTGGGGAGCCCTCTGGCGGGGAGCCGACCCCTCGGAGGGGCAGCGACCCCGACACTCCTCCTGACCCGTCTCGCACGGGAGGGAGGGAGGAACGGGGGAGCTATTTTGGGGCCAGGACGCCATCTGCGCCGAGGCCCGCGCCCAGGCCCGCGTTCTGCTCTGGGGGGCGGGGGCGGGGGGGGAGAGCCGCGGAGGGGGGCGATCCGTCCCCGCCCCGCACCTCCGAGGCTGCGGTGGGCTACAAGCCCACCCACCAGGCACTCCCGCTGAGAACTCAGGCTCCGGGAGACCTCGGGCGGCGGGGGTGGCGGCGGGCGGGGGCTCGAGGCCCACAGAGGTCTGAACCCGGGTGTTGAGGGCTGGGGTCCGCTCCCCCTTCGGGGAGGCTGGGGTGGGGGAGGGGGTGGCTCGGCCCCGCCCGAGACGTCAGGCTCCGGGAGACCTCGGGCGGCGGGAGCGTGCGCCGTGGGTCTGTGCTCTGCCGGGCCCCGCCCCCGCCGCCCCTCCCCCTCGCCGGCTCCATTCACAAACCCGGCCCCGCCCGCGCGCTCCCGCCGCCGCCGCTTCCCGCTTGCAAATCGGGCCGGGCCGGGCGGCGTGGACGCGGGTGTTCTTAAAGGGCCAGAGGCCCCCGTGTCTGCCGCCTTCGTGTCTATTCCCGGGCTCGCTCTGGGCGGGGGAGGCTGAGGGGTGGGGGAGCGCCGTGAGAGCCAAGCTCGGCTCACCCAGCGCCCGGCCTCCAGGCTATGCGAGAGCCTGTGGAATTAGGGGAGTCGGGTGGGAGGCCACCCCTGTTCAACCCCACCTTGTAGGCCCGACGGAGGGGGGGGAAGGGGAGGTAGGTGGGCGTCCCGCCCCCCACAGACCCCTCCCCTCCTCTGGGGGTCACACTGGGGTGGGGGCCAGGTGTCCCGCTGGCTCCTCCCTGCTCTCTCCTCTGCCCTCCTCTCTGCCCCACCTCACACCCCCGATTTGGTCTCCGGGAGGTTCGCCTGTCGAGGCGGGGCAGGAGTCTCGCCCTGTGACACAAACTGGAGGATCGGCTGCGGGGGTTGTTGGGGGGGGGGACAGCGGGAGGGGGAGGCCTCTAGAAACGGACGCCTGGGGTCAGGATTGTGCTAGAACCTGTGGACCCCCTCAGGAAGGGGTCACCAGCAGAGTGGGGAGGGGCCAGGCTGGGGGCAAGCAGCTGAGGGGTTAGGGGAAGGGATGGATGAACCTCACTGTGGGGAGGCGGGGGTGGGGGGCGGACTGCGGACAGGGGGACGGGACTGAGAGGGTCTCTGTGAGGTCTGAGCTCATCCCGGGAGTTAAGACAATACCTGCCCCCCAGCCAGGGCCCCTGGCTTCTGCCCTCACCTGCACCCCGGGGCTGCACATTCACCCCCAGACTGGTATCAATGCACAGAACACGCTAAGGCTGCACATGAAACCACACACCTGGGCTCACACATGCGTGCACACATGGCAACACACGTGCAAATGGAAGCAGATGGCTCCATTTGTGCTTGATGTGTGTTCCCAACACACATGCCACACAAGGATCCCGCGCGTCCTAACACGCAGACGTGCGTTCACCTAGACCCCCCATCCCAAGAAGCAAGTGTGCACGTCAGCACGTGTCGAGGCTGTGCACAGACACACACCACGTGCCTGGACAGCCCCAGTAGCTGCTTTCAGGCCTCTGGTGATTGCAGGGCTCACCATGTGCACACATCTACCAGCCCACATGTACTTGAGGTCACAGTCACCCCACCCCAGGCACGAGCTGCTCACCCTCACCTGCAAGCCTCCATGGACACGCACCTGTCTGCCCCATAAGGCGAGCAGACTCCTCTCTGCCAGTGCACATGCAAGGCCACGCAAACGCCAGCTCTTGTGTGCAGACCCTGGCTCCAGTGCGTACAGCCTGCCCAGAACCCGCCTAGCCTCTGTCCCCCCCCCCGTGCCCTCCGTCTCTCTGCCTGGTCTCAGCAGCGTCCTGAGGAGTGGACGGCCATCCCCCGCACCCTTCCTGGATCCACTTGTGTATGTATCCTAGTGTTAAGTGAGCAGCTACTTGGCGCCAGGCCCCCAGCTGCTGGGGTCAGAGTGGGAGGCAGGGCAGGGCCGACGGGGCCCAGGGGACACAGCCAGGTGCCCACACCTGCCCGGGTCTCAAGAGGGAGAAGCAGCACTGGAAGGGCACTCATGGGGGGCACCCCCAGGCCTGCTTACCTGCCCCAGTGCTGGGTGGGTGACCAAGCCGAGTGTGTCAATGAATGCACAAGGGCTGCTTGCCTCCAACCAGCACTCTCCACGGCCAGCCAGGCCCCCAGCGTCCCACAGGGTGTGCAGGGCCTCTGCACCCTCCTCAGTCCTCAGGGCACCCCAATTTTACAGATGAGGAAAATGGGGGCCCAGGGGGCTCCCACAGTTTCCTGGTGTCATAAAGCCGGAAGGTGGAGCTCCCTGTCTCCTCTGCCTGCTCTGGGGAAGGCTCAAGCTGCCCATCAGCCCCCCAGGACATGAGGGAACCCCAAGTCCCTTCCACGGAAATCTGACACCCAACAGCGTTCACCGCTTCTGTCCTTCACTCAGCAGGCAGGCATGCTGCGACTTCCCCTCTGGTCCCGGCTGCTCCACGGCCCCCTCCCTGTCACCTTAGCCCCTTCCTCACCCAAAGAGCTTCCCCTGAGAGGTGCCCAGGGTGCCTGGCTGTCCTCTCCGTCCCTGGCTTTTTCCGCCTGTGGAATGGACACCCTGACCGTGCCCAGCCCTGGTTTGCAGAGATCCGCAGGGAGGTGATGCAGGGCAGCCGGCCGGGCCCTCCGTGGAGGAAAGGCACGAAAGACCCACGGGGGCCTTTTTATTACCGGGTATTAACGGCCTCTGGAAAGAGTTCTGGGGCCATAGGATGTTTCCTGAGCGGCCACCGTGTTCCGGCCTCAAGACAGGGGCACGGAGAACCCCAGGCCCCCGGGCAGGAGGGACCCCAGTTCATCGGAAGTTCAGGCCAGAGGGACAGGCCCAGCGAGGGTGAAACGACATCATCCTCTCAGCCGACGCTCTTAGTGAGCACCGACTGTACGCCGGGCCCCATCCGGGAGCTCGGTGGAAAGAGGCACAGACAAGTCCCTGGGCACCCCAGCCCCTGGAGCTTGGGGTCTTCCCATTTTGTTTTTACACGGAAGCCTCCAGCTTACTTCTGTGAGCCCAGGTTTCCTCTCTCCTCCACCAGCCAGTGGGGCCGGGTCCCTTATCATGACCCCTCCACCTTCCGCTGCAGATCAGCTCCTGGGAACCCTGGAATCTATTTCTGGGTTGTCTCAAGGCCCCCAGCCCCAGGCCTTGCTGATTTGATTCTGGTGGTTTTCTAGGATGTTCTGACACCTGGGAGGGCTTGCACCCTGTGATGGCCGGTCGCCCTCTCCCCAGTGCCTCCGGTGCCCCCCCAAGACCCAGCATGTCAAGGGTTGGGCACCCCAAGAGTGGAGCCCACCTCAGTTAAAACCGGGGGACACACTTAGACCCCAGTCATACAGGAAAACTCCTAACAAAAATAGCAGCAATAGGAACCCAAGGGAGGATGCCGAAGGTGGGAAAGAGGCCGAGAGGGGAGAGGAGGGGGCGCAGGAAGGGGACGGGGCGGGGACAGAGCTGCCTGCGCCACCTCACCGCACCCTGTTTCCCCTCTCCACCCGCCCCCCAACCCCCCGCCGGGCCGGGATCCCCGTCCCTCCCCTCCCCGGCGCCGTCCCCGGCGCCCCCGTTATAAATAGCTCCTGTGACCGGGAGCCCGCGGGGGAGGGGGGCGGCGCTTCCGCCACGGTGACCCCGATTCCGCTGCCGGGCGGCACGGGGACGGGTGGCTGGGGTGAGACGGCGGCAGCGCGGAGGGCGAGAGAGGGGGAGACTCGCCCCTTCTCTGAGCCCCTCCCTCCGCCGCGCCCCTTCCCCCGCCCCCTCCTTAGTGCCCCCCATCTGAGCCCCGCTTCCCGAGGCCCACCCCCACGATGAGCCCTCGACCCCCTTAACCCCCCTCCCGTGAACCCCTTTCCCTGATTCCCCTCCTCCTCTGTCGCCCCCCCACCCCGAGCCCCCTCCCCTCTCTGAGCCCCCCCAAAGAGACTCCCTGAGGGAGGCCGGGGGGAGGGCGGGCAGCTGTCTCTGAAGTCGGGGTATGCTTTCGGGGAGGGGGCGCCTCCGCCGCGCTCTGTAACCGGGAGCCCCCGCGGTGCCTCCAGTGTGACCCCCCCCCCCCCCCACTGCCCGCGATGGGAACAACCGGGGTTTGCTGAGCTGCTCAGAGCCGCCGTCGGGGTTCTCTCCCCCCCCACCCCGGGCCCTTCTGCGCTTTTGCGAGGCGGAGATTCCAGCCTCGGGCCTGGGAAAGGCCGGGCCTGACTCAGGAGCAGAGCAGAACAGTCCGCTTCCAGAACTCATCCCCAGCTTACTCCACCCGCCTCCCGGTGCCTGGGAACCGCTGCGTGTGTGTGCCGGGGGGGAAACCGAGGACACCCGGGACCCCCCTGAGCCCCAGGGAGCCGCCGCGGCCCCTCTGGGAGGGGACGAGGCCGGACAGGAGCGTCCCCTCAGCCCGCGCCGGGCCTGGTGGAACGCGGGTCACCCAGCGTCCATCCCCACCCAGCACCTCTGTCTGTCCGTCTCCCCACACTAACCGGACACTAATGACCCTCATCCTCAAAGATCCCGTTTCTGAATATGGCACACACAGGGACTGGGGTTGGAACTCAGGACCTGTTTTGGGGGATGTAATTCAACCTGTCACAGCTACCCACACAAACAACATTCGGTTTGAAAAGGAAGGAGGCAGAAGGCAAAGGGGAAAGGGGAGGGGAGTGGCCGGGCTCAGTTTGGGGACAGGTTTTGGGGGGTGGAGAGTGAGTGAGGGAGAAAGATGCTGGGGCAGACGCAGGAGCGGGAAATACTGAAAGTGGGGGTTCAGTGTCCCGTCAGAAGAGCAGGTGTAGACCAGAAGGGCTCCAGTTGCCCCGAAACCCGCAGGACGGGCCTACATGGGACTGGCCCTGTCAGGGCTTTCCACTCTGGGGCCCCTCGGGCGGGCTGGCATCCAGCAGTCCTCCAGCCAGGCCATCCCGTCCCGCCTCTCCCAGGCGCCCTTTGGGTCTTGAACCCACGGCCCCAGGAGCGCTTGGGAGGCCAGACTGGGCTGGACAGCCGCAGGGATGTGTCACTGGTCTGGCAGGGGAAGGCGTCACCGCAGCTCGTCCAGCCTCTCCCCACCCTTCTCCTTTCCCCAGCTTCCCTCCGTCCTCTGCGGCAACCCTGGAGGGCTTCCTGTAGGAGGCCTCTCCTACCCCCGGCCCCCAACTCCTTCTCTTGAATCTTGTTCAGTTTGGGGTCGAGGCACAGCTGGGGTGGGGGGTTCAGGGAGTTTGATGGGGATGGGAGGGGGTGAGGTGCTGCTCCTGAGCCCGCATCTCCCCAGCCCCGGGCTGCCCGTCGCAGGGTCTGACTGTCTTCCTCTCCTCCCCCCGCCTCTCTCCCCTCTGTCTCTCCTCCGTGTGTCTCCGCATCTCTGCATCTCTCCGTGCCTCTGTCTCTCTCCTCCCCGCCTCTCCCCTCTCTCTCCCCTTCCTCTGTCTCTCTCCACAGTCAAAAAAGCCAAGTTTGATGGTGCCCAAGGTAAGTGACCTCTCTTCCTGCCCTGTCCTGTGCCATCTGTCTGTCTGTCTGTCTGCTTCTCCGAGAGACTGGGGAGAGGTCTGAGCCAATGTGGGAACTTGGGCTTTGTGTCTGCTGAGTGTCAGGGGAGTGGAAGGGTTGAAGGGGAGGGGGGCAGACCTTGGCCAGGGGTCCCCGAGCCTGTAGGGTCTCCCCAGGCCCTGGGGACCCCGCTAAGAGGGAGAAAGTGAGGCCCTGAGGGGCGAGGGGGGTTCTCGCCTTCCCTTTTGGAGTGCCAGTCCCCAGCTGCATGCCACGCCGACTGGACATTGTCCTTTCAAAGCCCAGGGTGGGCACCCTAAAATCCCACCTGCCCGCGGGCCTTGCTGCCCCGAACCCCCCAAGCACTCGGAGGTCTGACGGGGTCCTTGAGAACTGGGGGGCATGGCTGTCCCTGCGCCCCGTGCTGACCCATGCTCTTGCCACCGCAGAGAAGTTCAACACGTACGTGACCCTGAAGGTGCAGAATGTCAAGAGCACGACGATCGCCGTGCGGGGCGGCCAGCCCAGCTGGGAGCAGGACTTCATGTTGTGAGTCTGCTCCCCGGGACCCCAGGCCCTGCTCTCCCCGCAGCCTCCGCAGCCTCCGCCCCGGCCCCCGCTGCCACCCGCCTCGCACTGTCTGTTCTCTGCCAGGCAGCCAGGCGGGTAGTTTCTAAACTACAGGTCACATCCTGTCGCCTTGTGTTCCAGCCCTGCCCCCTCAGCCTCAGAACAGATCCCACACGGCTGGACTGCCCGGCCTCTCCCTCCGTGCCCCCTTGCTCACCTGCCGGCAGCCCCTTTCCACCCCAGGGCCTTTGCACACGCTCGCCCCACATCCTTCGCGGCCCAGCTGGCATCACCTCCTCAGGGAAGCCCTCCCTGATCACACCCCCATGCTGCAACTTCAGAGCATCTTTCCTTCCCAGACTTTGCCCCCAGTTGTTGCTTTAGTTGTTTCTGTGACTTTGGGGTACATTTTTGTTCCCCACCCCAGGACTGTGAGCTCCAGGAGGGTGGGGCTGTCTGTCTCTGTCCCCACTGTGACCAGGCACACAGCAGGTGCTCAATAAGTATTTGTCTAGTAATGGAAGAGATGAGTGACCCGGACCCTCCCCACCTGGAGCCCCCAGGCCCCCACACACACTTGCAAACAACCGCGCACCCACAATCCCCGATGATGGTGACTAAGGGGCCTCCTGCCCAGATCCGATGCTTGACACGTGTCAGTGAAACTGCTTCTGCCCACACGTGCAAGGAAGTGCTGTCACAACCCCACTTTACAGCTGAGGACACGGAGGCTCAGAGAGGGCAGTCCACCTGCTCAGTGTCGCACAGCCTGTGGCCAATGGAGCCAGGCCCAGGTAGCCCTTGCCCCGAGGGCCTGGCCGGGGATGGTCAGTGGTGGCCACGCAAGGCCCCCAGGCTGGGGCTGGGAGCAGCCCTTGATGTTGGTCAATTGGTAAATGCAGTGAATTGGCTGAGCCCCCCCACTACACCCAAATTGGCTGTTTGCAGGTGGGGCTGTGCATGTGCACGGCCCCATGGTCGGGTGGAGATGACACTTGGAGGATGGAGCTGCCCCCAAATGCCCTTATCCTGGGGTCACAGGGAGCCAGAGAGGGTGCTGGAGCCTCTTCCCCACTTGTCAGCATTGTTGGGGTGAGTGTTCTAGGAAGGGGCAGCAGATTGGGGGTGTAACATCTGCCCTGCTCCTTCCTTCCTGGCTTGATTCTTGGTTTTGCTGGGAGACTCTGAGCTGGTAACTTCTCCCCTGGGCCTCAGTTTCCCCTGAGGGGGCCCTGGATTCACGTGGGCCAGGGTTTGCTGTGTGTCCTCGGGTGAAAGAACTGACCCCTCTGAGCCCCTCTTCCCTTGCTCACACCCCTCTCCACAGTGAGATTAACCGTCTGGACCTGGGGCTGACCGTGGAGGTGTGGAACAAAGGGCTCATCTGGGACACGATGGTGGGCACCGTGTGGATTCCACTGCGGACCATCCGCCAGTCCAATGAGGTGAGTGGGTGGGGGAGCGTCGGGGTGGCAGAGGCCAGCGGCCTAAACATCTCCTGACAACGCCTGCCTGGACGCCCAGACCTGCCATCACAGCTCCAAAGTTGCCAGGGCCTGGGATCCTTCCATCTTGTTGCTCTGCTTTTTCTGCCCTGTGGCTTCTACCTCGTAGCCCAAAATGGCTGCTTGAAGCTCACCATTTCGCCTGCATTCCAGACCAGGGAGAGAAAGGTGGGGAGGCCCCTCCTGTTTAAGGGCACAACCTGGCAGCTGCTCACCCATTAGCCACATTAGTCATGTGACCTCACCACGCTGCACGCTGCAGGGGAGTCTGGGAAATGTAGTCTTAAACTGTGCAGCCACCTACCCAGCTGAAAATCAATCACTTTGGAAAAAGGGGTGGAGGGGTACGGTGGGTAAATAGCATTTTGCGCCCCAGGGGCAGCAGTGGGAAAGTTGTGGCAGCACCAAATTGGGAAGGGGACACGAACCAGGCCCTGAGCCCAACCCCCGCCCAGCCTCCTCCCTTGGCTTTAAGTCTCGCCCCTCTATGCTGACCCCAGATCATCTTTATTTTTTTAAACATTTAAAAAAAACTGTAATAAAATAACATTTAAATGTTTTGACCATTTTTAGGTTTACAATCCAGTGGCATTAATTACCTTTGCCACTGTCCATCACCAACATTTTTTCGTCACCACAAACAAAAACTCTGCTCCCAGTCAGGAACTGTCCCTTGCCCCTCCCCAGCCCCCAGTGGCCATTGGTTTATTTTCCGTCTCGATGAATTCACTTATTCTAGATGCCTCGTGTAAGAGAAATCTTGCAATATCCATCCTTTTATGCCTGGCTTTTCTCACTCAACGTGGTGTCTTCGAGGTTCATCCACGTCATTGCACGTTATGGCCTCATTCATTTTCACGGCTGCATGGTATTCCGTGTGTGTTTTGTTCTCCGTTCATCTGTCCACCGCTGGCTGCTGTGAATGAGGCCACCATGAACTGGGTTCAGCTCTTAGGGGCAGATGCCCAGGAGTGGCGTTGCCAGGTCAAACAGTTCAGTGGCCCTTGGGGATCCTGGCATCACCCAGCAAAGGCTTGGCATAAAGGAGGTGCTGGGAAATTAGTGAATGAATGAATGAATGAATGAAGAGGGAGGAAATGGGTGCAGTCGTTCAGGCTAGTGAGGCCCCTCAAAGTGGGGGTTGCGGTCGCGTCTACTGCGTTGGGGAGCGGGGGGGCAGCCGGTTGCTGAACCCTCGGCTCTCGGCGTTGCTCGGAGGGTACCGGCGGCGGGGGCTCTTTCCCGGAGGCGAAGGCGAGGCGGGGGACTTGGCCAGGTCCCCGGCGGTGGTGTGCAAGGTGTGGAGGGCGGCGAGAGGAAACAGGCGGGACACGTTTCTTTGAGGGTGAGGAAGCCGAGAGCGTTTATTAGGGGTGAGCACAGGTTATATAGGCTGGCATAGAGGGCGGGGGTTGTTACAAGCCAATGCTGAGGGGATAAAGGCTAGGATTGGTTCTGAGAGGGTGCGGAGGTTAGGATTGGTTCTAAGAGGGCGCGGAGGTTGTTTGAAAAGGGGCGGGAGTTGCTCTGGCAACGGTGTCTGGCAACAGTGTATGCGCACTGGTGGTGGCAGGAGTTGCTCTGGCAACGGGGGGTGTGCGGGCAAGATAAGGGGGTGGGGAAAAGGCGGTTCCCTCCGGCAAGCCTCCCCTAACGGTGGTATTTTGGGTGAGGAAATGGGGCCTGCCTCCGGCCTCACTTTATCAGGCCTGGGGGGCTGTGGAGGGCGCTGTCGCCCGTGCCCACCACCCTCCCCAGGGGCTGATCAGGTCCTCCAGCCCAGGCCCGCCAAGTCGAAGCACGTAATCAGTATCCCACAGGGGGTCAGGGCTGGTCACCTGGAGCGGTGCTGGCCCCTGCAGGGGACCCGGGACACTCAGCTGCTCCCCCAGCCTCTCCCTAGGGCTGCAGAAAGTAGATCATTCCCATTTGAGAAATGAAGAAACTGAGGGTCAGAGTGGACCCTGCTTGCCCAAGGGTTTACATCCCCAAACCGAAGGGATTGGCTCATTCCCGTGGGGGGTTTCCTTCTGGGTGGTGGGTGGGTCAGGGCTTTCCTCTAAAATCAGGGCTCCATGACCCCACTTGTGTGTGTGGGGGCGATGGCCGTGCAAGGCTGGGACCCTCCACTGGGTCCTTGTCTCTGGGTTCCGCTGACCCAGGCTGTGGCCCTTGGTCTCAGGTGAGATGGGGTGAGTGGAATACCCACGAGAGTGGGGTGCCTGGCCCAACCCCTCCTCACCAGGACCCCTGCCCCCAGGAGGGCCCCGGAGAGTGGCTGACACTGGACTCCCAGGTCATCATGGCCGACAGCGAGATCTGTGGCACCAAAGACCCCACCTTCCACCGCATCCTTCTCGACACGCGCTTCGAGCTGCCCCTGGGTGAGTGTGGGGGCACGGGAGCCCCCGCCCGGGCCGGACCTACAGGCCAGAACCCCCAGCTGGGCCCGGCGGCCCTGACTCGAGGCTGGGGCAGCCCCTCCCTGGGGTTCCCCTGGGTGCAGCCAGCGGGTCCCACACCTGCCGCGAGCAGAGCAGGTCCCAGCCTTGGGGCCGGGTGGAGAGGCTGCACCGGGGGTGGGGGAAAGTGGAGGCAGAGAGAGAGACAGAGAGAGATAGAGAGACAGAGATAGAGACGGAGAGACAGAGAGAGATAGAGACAGAGACAGAGACAGAGCAAGGACAGAAGGACAGATGGACGGAGAGAAAAGACAGGTGGAGCCACGTGGAGCCCCTGCCCCTCTCGGCAGCCCTGGAATGTGCCACCGTCTTTGCAAGGACCCGCGGACCCCTCCCTGTGGCCCTGGGCCTGTCCCCTGTGCACCCCGTCCCCTTCCGGGCAGCTCTGGGGCGGGGAGTGGCTCCTCGGGGCAGGGGCGCCTCCACGTCCCCCACTGAATTGAGGCCACCCCCTCCCCACTTTGCCTTTGGCTGGGAGCTGGGGGTCCCCAGGCCTGCGGGTGGGGAGGGGACAGGGGCAGGGATAGGGATGGGGGGACCCTAGCTCAGGCCAGCTCCCCCACAGACATCCCCGAGGAGGAGGCGCGCTACTGGGCCAAGAAGCTGGAGCAGCTGAACGCCCTGCGGGACCAGGACGAGGTGAGTCCCCGAGGGCACGGTCGGGGGGCCTCAGCCTGAGTCCCAGCTTTGCCCCGTCTGTGACCTGCCCCCAGCGTGGGGGTCTCGGGGCACCGCGGGCAGGGCTGGCCGCTCTGCAGCAGAGGAGCCCATGGGCCGCGCATCTCCTGCCCCAGCCCCAGCCGGTTTCCCTCCCACACCGCATCTCCACCCTCTTCCCGGGCTCTGTGGACACGGCCCCCCTCCGTCGGGGCAGGATTGGGGGGCGGGGGCTGTGGGACGGGGTGGACGGCCACCAGCTGCCCTGATCCGCGTCCCCCACCCTCAGTTCTTCCAGGACGAGCATGACAAGCCTCTGCCGGTTCCCAGCAGCCAGTGCTGTAAGTACCCCCGACCCCCTCCTGTCTGAGGACCCCCACCCCGGAAGCGGGGTCACAGTGCCCATCGCCACCCGTGGAGAGCAGAGGGGCCCCGGACCCCTCGAGGCTGCCTCCCCCTGGGGGCTTCCAGGACAGCCTCGGGCCCCGATGTGGGTCTGTGAGTCATTCAACAAACCCTTCACGGCCAACGCCGGCCGATGGCACAGACGGGCGCCAGCAGCGTGCGACGGGCAGCTGCAGTCCTGGCCCCATTGCCTCGGAGGAAGGCACAGGCCCCAAAGGAGAGGCGGCTCCAAGGCACCCTGAGGGGCTCCAAGTTCTTTCCTTTCCCCACACCACGTCCGTCCACTGCTGTCACCACCGTCCTGGCCTCTGCCCATCCTCCAGGGCGGGGAGCAGGGGGCAGATCACCAGCCCCAGGACGGAGCCCCCGGCCCCAGCCCAGCCAGCTCCTGTCCCCCTTTCCTCCCCTCGCGGTCTCCCCATGTCCCCCCGTGTCCCCCAGGAGGGTGGGGTGGGCTGGGGAGGGTCCTGCTGCCCCGAATGAACCCCGAGCCCCCTTCCCACATGGGGGCACCGTGGTGGGGCAGGGGCCGGTGGCAGCCCTGGCTGGTGGGCTCGATTTCGGAAATGGAGACCCCTACTCAGCCTTCACCTCCAAGCCTCCCACTTCCCAAGGGTCGGGGTCGGGGTCTGGGGGTTTTCCGAGATGACGGGAGCCCCTTCATCACCTGCTCCTTCTTTGCAGGCAACTGGAACTACTTCGGCTGGGGCGAGCAGCAGAGTAAGTAGCCGCTTCGCCTCCTGGGGGTCCCGAAGGGAAATGGGGGGCCGGTGGCTGGCTCGTTGGGCGGGGGGCTGGTGGGACCCCTCCCTGCCCTTCTCCCCCAGAGGCTCCCACTTTGCCCAGGACGTCCGGCCGGGGCAGGGCCTCTGCCTAGGACTGTGCTCCCCCATCCCCCCATCTGTCTCCCCATTTTTCTCTTCCACCTGGAAATGGTCCCCAGCAGGGGTGGGAGGGTGGGAGGGAGAGGGTCTCAGGCAGCTGAGACGCCAGCCCCCAAAGACCCCCACCCCTTCCTCCCGTCTGCCCCGGAGAAGGCAGTCCTTCTCCGTCCCACTCTCTGGACTTTAAGAAAGCCCCTTTTCTCCCAATGTGATCAGTGTGTCAGCTAAGAGAGGGACGCTTATAATTTTAAAAAAGTTACACCCCGACTTACACAAACCTAATTCTCTGGAATTTCACACTTGCAGTAGGTTTCCCTCGGCTTCTGCCTGTTTTATCAGGTTCCGGCACCTGGTGGACCATGAGGTGGTTGGGTACCCCAGGAAAAGGAAAAAAAGCTCGTAGGTCACAGTGGCCCTAGTCAAAAGAGAAATCAGATCTACCTTGGGAAAGCAAGCTTGGCTAACTGAAAATGGATTTCAGATTCATTTCAGGCAAAATAACTTAGAGAGCAGTCAAAAGAACTTTATACATGAAGGACAAAATTAATTTTTAACCATTCACCCCATTAAAAAAATTTAGACCTATTTTTTGACACATAGACACGATTAGAAAATTAAATTGGTAAGAAAATAGACAGCCAGAAAAGGAGCAAAAATATTTAAAATATAAAAAGCGGCAAAGCACACCTCTGGTGTGTAAAATCACTAGTAAATGATACCAGGGCTGAGCGTCCCTGGGCCCCTGATCTGCCAAGTTTCAGCTGATTTGTTTTCAACCAAACCACTGCTTTCTAACTGAATCAAGTCGCTCTCTTGCCGCCACAATTTAACCTCTTCACAAGTCTCTCCCTGTGCGGCCCCCTGCAAATGTGTCAAAAGTCTGAGATTTGGGGGCCTGGGGTTTCCCCTGCATTTTCCCCCTTTTCTGTACTTTTCAAGTTTCCTGCATGGATTGTTTTGCTTCCCTTTCAAAATAAAGGTAATTACTTTTAATTATAAAGAGTAATATGTGTATTGTCTAAATTTTTTTCCAGAAGGTACAGAAAGGAATAAAGAGGAAAATGAACAACCCCCAGTTATCCCTCTACCCAGAGGTGCTCCTTTTAGAGTTTTTATTTTGTTTAAAGTTTAGAATTTTTTTCTTTTTTACTAATCAAACCAAACCAAACCAAACCTCCTTTAGTTTGTACTATGAACACTTGAAATTCAGCAGCCCCCCCACCCCCCAACATATTTCCATTTTGGCAGTAGATTCTGTGGATGATCTTGTCAAAGTAAGAGTTTAATCTTTTTTGAGGATTTTGAGTTTTGAGGGCGTTTTGCCACGGCCCCGTCTTTCTTCCTATGCAAGTGAGTTTGGGCCTGGGGTCCCCACTCTTGAATAATCAAGATGCACTTCTGAGAGTTCAAGGCATTTACTCCTCCTTGTCCTCCTGAGCTCCCTGCAGCTTCCTGGAGTGCTTGCATGCCTCTCCTCACGGGGCGCTCACTACCTGCTGGAGACCCCACCTCATTTCCAGAGGCCCCCGACTTTGGCTGAGCTGGAGGACACCCCCTCGCGAGTCCGCGGCTCCCTCAGGCTCGTCCCTCCCCAGCACGACCCCACCCCGTCGCCACTCTCGCCCCCTCCCGCCCGCAGTGGAGGACCCCGACAGCGCCGTGGACGACCGCGACAGCGACTACCGCAGCGAGACGAGCGCCAGCGTCCCGCCGCCCTATTACACCACGGCGCAGCCCAACGCCTCGGTGCACCAGTACGCTCTGCGGACCCCGGCCCTGGGCGCCCGCGAGTCCCTGCCCAGCTACGAGGACTTCTCCGAGCCGCGCGCGCTCAGGTACCGGGGTGGGTGCTATGTGCCCGGAGAGGACAGGAGCCGGGGCGGGGGGCGCTGGGTGGGCAGCACGGAAACCCGCGGCTGCGGCTGAAGGAGGAGGGGAGAGGGGAGCCCCCTCGGCTCCCCTGAAGCGGCTCCTGAGCTGAGGGACCCCTGGGTTAAGCCGGCACCAACGCTGCCCCCGCGCGTGTCCTCTGGGGGAACGCGCTGCGCCCCAGCTGACAGGTGGAGAGAGCAAGGCACAGAGAGGTTGGGTAACTTGCCGGAGGTCACACAGCTGGAAGGCATCTAAGGATCAGCGTCTGTGGTGGTGCTTCTGGCTGCCTGCCGGGTATTGGTCAGAGGGCCTCTTCCAAATGTTTTCCACCCCCCCACACCCCCACCACAGATACAGTCTCCCCCAGGAGGAGTGGGAGGGAGACTACCGCCCTGTTGGACCTGTACCTCGATTAGTATGGTCAAAGTTACTTCCCTTTTTAGGCTCTGGTTTTAGGCTCAGCTCACACGCACTGCGGGGCCTCCTGTTAGGGAAGTTCGCCCGAATCCGGGGCCAGGGCCAGGGTAAGGCCAGTTTGTTCCGCATCTGCCGCAAGTGCAAACTGAAGGGCCCCGAAAACTCAGTCGTCCACAGGAAGAAGACTTTAATGCAATAGTTTTAGGTTTTAAAATTTATTTTTAGTTTAAAAACTAAAAGTTTAGTTTTTAAATTTTATTTTTTTATTTTTTGCTGTTGTAGGTTTACAGAAAAGTCATGCAGGAAGTAGAGTTCCCACATACCCCCTCACACAGTTTTTCCTGTTATTAAGCCTTTGCATTAGTGTGGTATCTTTGTCACAATTAATGAAAGAATATCATTATAATTATACTATGGACTATAGTTAATTAAGTACTAACTAAGCACTAACGCCTCATTCCTTACCCTACCCCTTACCTTGGTAACCTGCTTTCTGGTTTCTGACTCTGTGAATTTGCTTATTCTAATTATTTCCTATCAGTGGGATCATACAACATTTGTATCTTTGTGCCTGGCTTGTTTCATTCATCACGATGTCCACAGTTCACCCAGGTTGTGGCACGTATTGGAAATGCATTCCTCTTTACCACAGTCCACTGTGTGTAAAGACCACAGTGTGTTTATCATCATCTGATGGTGGACACGTGGGCTGCTTCCGTCTTCTGGCAAGTCTGAATACTGCCTCTGTGAACATCGGTGTGCAAATGTCTGTCTGAGCCCCTGCTCTCAGTTCTCTTGGGTGTGTGCCTAGAGGTGGGACTCCCGGCTGGTGGGATAATTCTATTCTTAGCTTTCTGAGGAATCACCAAACTGTTTCCCACAGGGGTTGCCCCATTTTACATCCCACCTGCAATGCACGAGATTTCCTAGTCTCCACATCCTTGCCAAAACTTGCTATTTTCTGTTTTTTTTTTTTAAATAGCCAGTCAGTGGGTGTGAAATGGTATCTAATATGTAGTTTTGATTTGCATTTCCCTAAGGGCTAATGTTCCGGTTTGCCAATGCTGCCATTATGCAAAACACCAGAAATGGATTGGCTTTGATAAAGGGGGTTTATTTAGTTACAAAGTTACAATCTTAAGGCCATAAAGTGTCCAAGGTAAGTCACCAATAATCAGGTACCTTTACTGGAGGATGGCCAATGGTGTCCAGAAAATCTCTGTTAGCTGGAAAGGCACGTGGCTGGTGTCTGCTTGCTCCCAGGTTGTGTTTCAAAATGGCATTTTCCAAAATGTTGCTCTTGGAGCGTTTTCTCTTAGCTTCTCCAGAACAAACTCTGTGCTAGCATAAGTCTGCCTTCAGTGGCTGTCTTCAAAATGTCCCTGTAAGCTGCAGCTCCTCTTCAAAATGTCACTCTCAGTTGCTCTGAGGCCCCTCTGTCTGTGAGCTCTTTTTATAGGTCCACTGAACTAATGAAGACCCATCCCGAGTGGGCGGGGCCACGTTTCCTTGGAAACATTAATCAAGAGGTCACACCCTAATCAAAGGTGTCACTCACAGTTGGGTGGGTCACATCTCCATGGAAACAATCAATCAGAAGTTTCCAACCTAATCGACACTAATACATCTGCCCCACAAGATTGCGTCAAAGAACATGGAGTTTCGGGGGACATAATACATCCAAACCGGCAGAGCTAATGATGTTGAGCCTCTTTTCATGGGCTTATTCACCACTTGTACATCTTCTCTGGAAAAATTCTGTTCAAGCCTTTTGCCTGTTTAAAAATTGGATTGTTGTTGAGTTGCAGAATTTCTTGTATACTCTGGATATTAAACCATTAACAGATAGGTGGTTTCCAAATATGTTCTCCCATTCTGCAGGATATTATTTTACTTTCATGATAAATTCCTTTGATATACAAAAATGTTTAGCTTTGATGACGTCCCATTTATCTGCTTTTTTCTTTCATTGCTCATACTTTTGATATAAAGTCTAAGAAACCATGGCCTAACACAAGATCCTGAAAATGCTTTCCTATGTTTTCTTCTAGGGGGTTGATAGTTCTGGTTCTTACACTTAGGTCTTTGGTCCATTTTGGGTTGATTTTTGTATAAGGTGTGAGGTAGGGGTCCTCTTTCATTTTTTGGAAACGGGGATCCAGTTCTCCAAACACCATTTATTGAAGAGGCTGCTCTGTCCCAACTGAATGGTCTTTGCCCCTTTGTCAAGAGTCAGCTGGTCACATTTTGAGGGTTGATTTCTGAGCTCTCAAGTCCATTGCTCTCCATGTCTGTCCTTGTGCCAGTGCCATGCTGTTTTGATTACTGTGGCTTGGTAATAAGTTTTAAGATCAGGAAGGGGAATCCCCCAGCTTTGTTCTTCATTTTCAAGATGGTTTTGGCTATTCAGAGCCTCTTACCCATCCACATGAATTTGATGACTGGCTTTTCCATTTCTGCAAAGAACACTGTTGGAGTTTCAGTTGGGATTGCATTGAATCTGTAAATAGCTTTAAGTGAAAATGACATCTTTACAATATTTAGTCTTCCAATCCATGAACATAAAATGTCCTTCCATTTATGTAGGTCTTCTTTGATTTCTTTCAGAAATGTTTTGTAGTTTTCTGCGTACAAGTCCTTTACATTCTTGGTTTAAAATTTTTTCCTAGATACTTGATTCCTTTAGTTGCTCTTTTTGGTTTCCTCTTTGGATTGTTAATTACAAGAGTATAGAAACACTACTGATTTTGGGGTGTTGATTCTGTACCCCGCCACTTTGTTAAGTTTCTTTATTAGCTCTAGAAGCTTTGTTCTGGATTTCTTCAGCATTTTTGTATACAGGATCATGTCATCTGCAGATAGGGAAAGTTTCACTTCTTCCTTTCTGATTTGGATGCCTTTTGTTTCTTTTTCTTGCCTAATTGCTCTGGCTAGAACTTCCAATACAATGTTGAATAGCAGTGGTGACAGTCGGCTCCCTTATCTTGTTCCGGATCTTAGAGGGAAGGCTTTCAGTCTCTCCCCTTAGCTGTGGGTTTTTCACATATGCTCTTTATTGTGTTGAGGAAGTTTCCTTCTATTCCTAGTTTTCTAAGCATTTTAATCAAGAAGTGGTGCTGGATTTTGTCAAATGCTTTTTCTGCTTCAACTGAGACAGTTTTTTTTTTGTTTTTTGTTTTTTTTTTCCCTTCATTCTGCTAATTAACATTGGTTAATTTTCTTATCTGCACCACCCTTGCATACCAGGGATAAATCCCACTTGATCATCGTGTATAATTCTTTCAAAGTGTTGTTAAGTTCAGTTTGTAGTATTTTATTGAGGATTTTTGCATCTACATTCATAAGGGATATTGGTCCGTGTGCTGTACTTTTTAAAACTTAAAATGAATGCAAAAAAAAATCCATGACTGAACAAAAAATTCCAGAAAGGATGAATTTTATTGCATGCAAATTATGCTTCAATATTTATTTAAAATCCATGATGAACCGAGTGTCAACATTTTAGATAAAGTCAGGTTCGGTCCTCGTGAACACGTTCTGGGCTCATGGCCCCTGGCCCTTGTCCTGCTGTGTCTAATCTCCTGGCAAGACAAGGGGCAACGGTTCACGGAGCCCTCATGGTGTGAGGGTGAGCTGACGGCCCCTTCACCTCCCTGGTGCCGCCTGGTCGTCTCCCCACCAGCTTTGCCCAGGACGGGGAGGAGCAAGTGACTTTCCGAGGCTGCACTGCGGGTCAGAGGCCGGCCTGGGGTCCCCCCTGTCAGCCGGGGTTCTCACCCTAAAGGAGGCGCCTGGGAGCCCAGGGTCAGTCCCCCGGGGTCTTCAAGTGGACGGAGGCCATGCCCCGCAGCAGCCCCGGTGGAGGGTCCCTCAGGACCACCTTGCATGGGGGAAATAGCTCCATGTTCAGAAATTCAGGGGCAGCGCCCAGTTAAACGAAGCCATGCAGGCCACCTCGTGGCTGAGATTCGGGGAAACTCCCAGAATCTTCCTTTCCAAATGAGGTCGGAAAACAACCCAACCGTCCATCTTATGCCATCAGGGTAGACGGAGCTTTTGGCATCTGACAAGTAGTCTCTGGCTGCAGGTGGCTTCTTGAAGTTGTATTTAAATGAATTAAAATGAAATAAAAATTCAGCCCCTCAGTCACACGACGCATTTGCAGCTCAGCGGCCTCGTGTGCTGGCGGCTGCAGCGCAAGCGGGAAACACCCCATCTCCGCAGAGGTACTGAGGGGCTTCAGCGTATTTGAGGGAAACTTTTGCAAGCTTCGCTCCAACGGGCATGTCGCTCCTTGTCCTTCTCTGGCCTCGGGTGCGTCCGTTTGTCCCTGGTGGAGTCTGTCTCTCAGAGGCATTCCTGGGAGGGAAAGGGGGAGCCTTCACGGCCATACAGGGCGAGACTTTCCAGCGCCGAGTCCCGACGGGGGCAGGATCCAGAGGCAGAGCCGGCCGGTTCCGCAGGTGGCTGAGCCGCCCCTGGGCACCCGGGCCGCTCCTCGCGTGCTGGACGAGGTTGGGTCTGAGAGGGCCGGGGGGACGCAGCCAGGCACCGCCCACGGAGCGACGGGGCCAGACACCCTGGCAGGGAGCTCAGGGAGGGCTTCCTGGAGGAGGGGGCAGGGAGGTGGCCCCTGGAGGATAAACGAGGTGTCCGAGGAGGAGAGGGGGTTCCAGGTGGAGGAAGGAGCTGGGCTTGCAGCGGAGAGGGGGTTGAGCAGGTCTCCGGGAAGTCCCAGGAGAACACAGCCCGGGACATGGACTTGATCTGCGGCCCCGAGCGCCTCGGATGTGTCTGCAATGGGCACTCGCAAGTTCTAGAAGCACAAGCTCGCAAATGGGACCTAGAGGGAGAAAGCCCTCCTGGGATTTCCAGGGGTTGGCCGGGGGTGGGGCTCCCTCGCTGACTGGGGGGTACTTGGGGCAGGGGTGATAGCGGTTGCTGAGTCGCAGGTGGGAGCTGGAAGGGGACACTGGAGGCCCACAGGTCACGGCCTTTCTTCCGGTCATGACGAGCACAATCGAGGGGGCCACATAAGATGGAGGGGCCCTGATCTCGCCAGGTTTGGGGGAGCCCCACCCGAGTGAGTGACATTTCAGCAGGGACCGAAAGGACAGATGGGAGTTTGCCAGATAAAGCAGGCGAGGAAGGAACAGCCAGTGCAGAGGCTCAGAGGCGGGGAGGAACAGGTTGTGGGAGGAGCAGGAGCCGGAGGCACAGGTGGGAGATGGAAAGAAAGGCGGGGAGGGTGGGGGGCTTTGGGCCGTGTGGGGACTCGGGGCAGTGGCCTCAGTTTTATTCCAGGAGCAGGGGAGGGAGGTGGCTGGATTGGTTATGATTTTTGAAAGTCCCCTAGGGGCTGCCATGGGAGGCAGGAGCTGCCCGGGACAGGTGTGGGCATCCGGGCAGCATCTGGGAGGGGACAGTGGGTGCAGGAGAGGCTGGGGTGCAGGGGGTGGGAGGAGTGGGCATGCACTTTAGAGATAGAGTCCAGGGGGGCTGATCCAGGGCGCAGGTCGCAGGAGGTGCAGCTTGGGGAGGGGGACATGGAGGGCTGCTCCTGGCCATGTTGTTTCTGCAGCACCAGGTGCCGCGGCCCTGGCTTCGCCTTTTTAACTCATGGTGTCCCGTGCACAGTCGGTGCTCAATAATTGCACATTGGGTGTGTGGGAGGCAGGGACCAGTGGCCGGATCCTGACCCCCCCCCCCCCCCCCCCCCCCCCCCCCCCGCCCATCCCGCAGCCCCACGGGCAGCAGCCGCTACGCCTCGTCGGGGGAGCTGAGCCAGGGCAGCTCGCAGCTCAGCGCCGGCTTCGACCCGGACGAGCAGAGCCTGCAGGGCTCGGAGCTGGAGGACGAGCGCGACGGGGACTCCTACCACTCCTGCCACAGCTCCGTCAGCTTCCACAAGGACTCGCCGCGCTGGGACCAGGATGAGGAGCTGGACGAGGACTTGGACGAGGAGCTGGACGAGGACCTGGAGGACTCCCTGGAGGAGGAGGGGCTGGACGAGGAGCTGGAGGAGGAGGAGGAGGTGCCGGACGAGGGCGAGCTGGTGCGGGGCGGCTACTTGGAGCGCGAGCACGTGGCGGTGGCGGAGCCCAAGGACTTCAAGCGCATCAGCCGCCCGCCGCCCGCCGAGAAGGAGGACAGGGCCCCGGCCGTGCCCGCCGAGGCTCCCGAGGTGGCCAAGGCGGCCCCCGAGCCCATAGTGCCTGAGGAGGGGCTCGCAGCCGAGTGGACCCCGGAGCCCAAGGCCCCCAAGGCGGAGGAGAGGTACTGGGAAGGGGGTGACGGGGGTGGAGGTGCAATCCCGAGGGCAAAAGGTCAGGGTGGCCCCAAGGAGCTTGAGGGCAAGGAGGTTGGGGGCCAGAGGTTGTTACAGGGTCACGGGCTGGAATGGAGGCCAATGGAGAGTCAGGGGGCAGGAGGGTCCACAGGTCCCCGGGGGGGGGGGTCTTAGGAGCAAGAGGGAGCTGGAGGGCTTTCTGGGGTGGGGGAGAGTACAAGAGCGTCAGAGGGCAAACGGGTCACCGAGGGTCACAGGGGCCAGGAGAGGGAAACGGGCCCAGGTAGGCGGTCGGAGAGCCAGCCCCGGCGGCACCGCGCCCTACCTCCGTTTCAGGCCGCGAAAGGTGGAGGACGGCCAGGAGGGGCAGGGCTCCATGTCCAGGGCCAAGGCCAACTGGCTGCGGGCCTTCAGCAAGGTGCGGCTGCAGCTGCAAGAGGTGAGTGGGCGGGTGCGCGCCGGCGCCCCTGCGCCCCTGCCCCTCCCGCCCGCCACGCCCCTCCACAGCCGCAGGCCCCGCCCCCCAGCGGTTAACACCACGCCCACTCCCCCCACCACACCCTGTATCCAAGCCTGCCCTTCCCTGGCCAGGCCCACGCCCCGCCCATGCACTGCCAGACCACGCCCACTCCCAGCTGTCCCGTCTGTCCACGCCACGCCCCCACAACACGCCCCCGCCCACACCCATGCCACTCCCACACCTCACCTCCCAGTCCCGCCCACCGCCTGGCTCCGCCCATGCCAGCCCCCACCAGGCCGACCTCCCCCTGCTCGCCTCCCTCCCCCTGGGTCATCTGAGCTTTCCAACTTGGGATGGAGGAGAGGGAAGCCGGGGCCTGGGGCTGGAATCATACTTGAGGTCATGGCTTCAATCATGTCAGGGTCAAGGTTCATGGTTAGGAATTTGGGTCAGGGTTAGGCTCGATAGAAAATGCCAAGGTCTACCGCTAAGCCCCTCTCCCCCAACCAGTTTTATGGATGGACAAGCTAAAGCCCAGAGAGAGCCCAGGAGCTCCCCAGGACACAGTCTGAAGGGGAGGGGAGGGGCGGCCACACTGACCACATCTGTCTGTCTGTCCTTCCTGCAGGCCCGGGGGGAAGGAGAGATGTCCAAATCCCTGTGGTTCAAAGGCGGGTGAGTGACAGCTGCAGGGGCTGGAGGGCGTTTCCAATCCAGCCCAGCCAGGGTGGGGAGGGGGTGCCCTTCACGGTGTAGGGGGGCAGGCTGAGCCAAATAATGTAGCCATGCTCCTGCTTGGCTACATACACCGCACCCAGCAGGCCCACGGGGATGGGGCACTCCCATCTCCATTTTACAGTTGGGGAAACTGAGTCCAGAGATGTGAACACCTTGACAAAGCTACTTGCAAAGCTCAAGACCATTTCCCCCTAGAAATCAACCTGAGATAAAGCAGAGACCCATTTCCTGCTCCATAAATCTACATACCTGGAGTGAAATTTTTGCTTTGATTCCTCTTGTAACTTTCTCAGATTATGGCTATGGTTGCTAGCTCTTGAATGAACGACTGTCATTTGGCCTTAAATGGAACATTGTGTCATTTCTAACTTTTGTTCCTAAGTTACTGGATTTTCAGAGGTGTTTTTTGAGCATTTGGTTGGTGAGGTTAGAGGATACAGAAGAGACTCTTAAATTACACTAATACTTGTCATCCCTCGGAGGTCCTTGGTAAACAGAGACAGAGAGACCTCAGCTGTGACTCAGGATGGAGGGAGGATGCCTGGGGTGGGGATCTCTGGAGACACAGCCTGAGCCGGGGACCCCTGTGCATGCACTTTGTCGAGGAAGAGCTCTGAGGAGAAACCTATGAGGGAGCAGGATCAGGGGGAAGCAGATGAGTGAAGATGTGGTTTAGGAGCTGCCTGGCCTCCTTTGGGCCCTCGAGGGCCCTGGAGCGGGGACAGCAGAGTCGTCGACTATCAGGCATCTCTTTAATTGGCCACTGGGAACCCCCGGTGGGTGGGCACCCCACGCCCCTGTGTGCGGACGTCTGGGGGGCTGCCCCACGCCCCCTCCCTGTCTGTCTCGCAGCCCCGGTGGTGGCCTCATCATCATCGACAGCATGCCGGATATCCGCAAGAGGAAGCCCATCCCGCTCGTGAGCGACCTGGTGAGCACAGGGCCCCCCTTGCCCAGGAGTGGGTTATGGCAGTGCACAACCTGGACAACTGCCCAGGGCAGCCCTGGGCCCAGGCCGGCATGGCGTTCTCTGAGACTAATGCTGTCTGATTTCTACCCCCCCACCCCCTGCTGCATGGACACTTCAGGCTATGGTGAGTGATGGTGATCTGGATCCCAAAATCCCTCCCCAGCCCCCCACCAACTGGAATCTGCCAACTCAATCCCAAACCAAGGGGTTCTGAGGGGCTGTTGCATGTGCCGGGGTTCGGGGAGTGGGTGGAGGGAGCGGTGCCCCCCACCTCCAACTTGCCTTGGTCCCCGGAGGGGTGAGGGCTTTGCCCGTGGTGGGGGTGGGGGCCCTTCTCACGCTCTGCCTTTCCGAACTCTTCGCTGGTCCTGCCCCCGCGGCGCTGCCGGCTGGGGCCGGTCTCCAATCCGCCGCCGGGACCCCGACCCGGCTGACCGCCGCACCCGTGTCCACGCCCTGCTCCTGTCGCTCCGTCGCGGTCTCCCCTCAGTCCCTGGTCCAGTCCCGGAAGGCGGGCATCACCTCGGCGCTGGCCTCCAGCACGCTCAACAACGAGGAGCTGGTGCGCGGCCCCGCGGGGCGGGCAGCCCGGGGTGGGGGGCGGCGGCGCCCCCAGGCCGGGCCCCGCGACCCAGGCCCTCGCGCTTCCACCCGCGCAGAAGAACCACGTCTACAAGAAGACCCTGCAGGCCTTGATCTACCCCATCTCATGCACGACGCCACACAACTTCGAGGTGTGGACGGCGACCACGCCCACCTACTGCTACGAGTGCGAGGGGCTGCTGTGGGGCATCGCGCGGCAGGGCATGCGCTGCAGCGAGTGCGGCGTCAAGTGCCACGAGAAGTGCCAGGACCTGCTCAACGCGGACTGCCTGCAGCGTGAGGGCGGGCGGGGCTGAGGAAGGGCGGGGCCTGAGGGCGGGGCGAGGCTGAACGGGGCGGGGCTGGGTGGAGGGGTGGGCCTTAGGGAGGGGCGGGGCCAAAAGGAGACAGGGCAAGGTGGAGGTGCAGGGCTGAAAAGGTCAGGGTTAGGGTTAGGGCTAGTTCAGAGAAGGGAGGGAGCTCAGAGGAGGAGGCGAGTCCTGGGGCGCAGGAGGTTAGAGAGGCTGTGGGTGACCCGGGAGTGCTGCCAGGTGGGGAGAGGTTCGGCGGGGAGGCGTAGGCAGCCCTGGCTCCTCTAGTGCGCCCCTCAGACAGCCGGGGAGCGCTCGAGTGGTTCCGGGGCCCTGGCTGGGCGGGGTCCCGGGGTGACCCCTCGCGGCGGCCTCGCAGGGGCGGCCGAGAAGAGCTCCAAGCACGGGGCGGAGGACCGCACGCAGAACATCATCATGGTGTTGAAGGACCGCATGAAGATCCGCGAGCGCAACAAGCCCGAGATCTTCGAGCTCATCCAGGAGATCTTCGCCGTCACCAAGGCCGCGCACACACAGCAGATGAAGGCGGTCAAGCAGAGCGTGCTGGACGGCACGTCCAAGTGGTCGGCCAAGATCAGCATCACCGGTGAGGCAGGGGGCGCGCGGCGCCGGGGCTCCCCCCAGCTCTCTGGGCTCCCCCAAGTGCCACGGTTTTTCCCCAGCACCCCGGGTTCCCCCCCACCCCCCGTGCCCCCGTTCCTCCTCGCCACGCGCGCACTTGGCGTCTGTGTCTCCCAGGTCCCCGTATGCGCTCGCGCTCCTGGGGTGGGCGTTTATGCCAACACGTGTGTGCAGGAGACTCGGGGTGTGCCGTGGCTGGTCGCCCAGAACCAGAGCCCAAGAGGAGGGTTTCTGGTGCAGTGGGGGTGCCGGGAAGCTCCGATGGGGGGGAGGTTGTGGACCTGAGACAGGGAAGGGGCGCCCTGAGCAGGCGATGCGTGGGCAAACGAGGCCCAGGGGGGCTGGACCTGGGGGGCGAGCGCGTAGTAAAGCTCGGGCGGGTCCCGGGTCCGGGGAAGCGGCCTGGAGCCCGCGGCGGTGACTGTCCCGTCCACGCGGGGCTCACACGCTGGTGTCTCTCCGTGTCGTCCAGTGGTCTGTGCCCAGGGCTTGCAGGCGAAGGACAAGACGGGCTCCAGCGACCCCTACGTCACCGTCCAGGTCGGGAAGACCAAGAAGCGGACGAAAACCATCTACGGGAACCTGAACCCCGTGTGGGAGGAGAACTTCCACTTGTAAGCGCCGGGCTGGGTCCCCGCTGGGCAGCAGGGGATCTCCCCGAGGCTCAGTGCCGCCCGCCCCTCCCCGCAGCGAGTGCCACAACTCCTCCGACCGCATCAAGGTGCGCGTCTGGGACGAGGACGACGACATCAAGTCCCGCGTGAAGCAGCGGTTCAAGAGGGAGTCGGACGACTTCCTGGGGCAGACCATCATCGAGGTGCGGACGCTCAGCGGCGAGATGGACGTGTGGTACAACCTGGGTGAGCGCGCGGCGGGGCGCGAGGGGGCGGGGCGCGAACGGGGCGGGGCCGGCTCAAGGAGAGGGGGTGGGGCCAGCCCGAGGTGGGGGGCCCAATGAAAGAGGAGTCCTGATGTCCCTGTCTGGTAGGAGAGACAGGGTGCAATACCTGAGTTTCTTGGTCTGTGTAGGCATTTACCCACCCCAGCACCCTTAGATGCATAGACAGACTGAGGGGAGGCAGCGCCTGGGAGCTGTGTCTGGGCGAGAAGCCGTCCCACGGTTCCTAGTCTCCGAGGGAGACCCAGGAGCTTGGCCTTCGTGAGGAAGCACGGTCTGGGTTCCCAGTTTGAGGGAGAGGCAGGGCCTCAGGAATTCTAGACTAAAGGGGAGATCCAAGCCTAGGGATCCCCATCTGAGTGGAGACGCCCAGGCCTCGGTTTTGGGGTGTTCGGGGGGCAGCCTCGGGAAGTCTGCTTTCCCTCTACCACCCCTCCGTGCCCTGCAGACAAGAGGACCGACAAGTCGGCCGTGTCCGGTGCCATCCGGCTCCACATCAGCGTGGAGATCAAAGGCGAGGAGAAGGTGGCCCCGTACCACGTCCAGTACACCTGTCTGCATGAGGTGAGGCTCCCGACTCGGCCCAGCCCTGGAGGCAGACTGTGGCCTCCCGTGCCGCCTGGCACTCACCATCCCTGCCTGTCCCGGCCCCACCCCCCGATTTCCAGTCATACCGGCCACACTCTCCTGGGCCTCTGGGACTGTTCCGTGTCATTCCCTCTGTTTGAAATCTCCTCCCACCCATCAATGTCCAGTGTCAAGGCCTCCTCCTCCAGAAAGCCCTCCTTGATCTCCCACAAGGACCGTCATACACAGCTCCAGGTCTTTCTATGTGACCCAGCCCTGAGCTCTTGGAGGGGAAGGCTGGCTGTGTCTGGGTCTCTCTTCCAGCTGCCTTGGGGTTCCTTCAGAGAACTCCATCCACAGGACTCACTTTGTTGGATGAATTATTGAATGAATGAGTGATTTATGAGTAGATAAAGGGATGGGTGGACATATAGATGAGACTGTGAATGGAGAGATATACAAGTTGGTGGATAGGTGTGTGAATGCATGGATGATGGGTGGATGGACGGTAGGCAGATGAGTTGTTGGATGGATGGATGGGTGGATGGATGATGTGTGGTTGAACTATTGGAAGAATGAGTGTATGAGTTAATGTGGGGGTAGTTGGATGGATGGATGGATCGGCTAGTGGATGAGGGGATGGGTGGATGGGTGGATAAATACATTGATGCTTAGCTGGATGTATAGCTGAATGGATGGCTGAAGGGTGGCAGCATGAACTGTTGGATGGACAGATTAAGTTATTTATGGATGGAAGGGGTGGATGACTGAATGGTTGAATGATTAGAAGGGTGAGTGGATGGGTTAATTTTGGAGTAGCTGGATGGATGGATGGTTGGGTGGATGAATGATGGATGGACAGATGGATGGATGGTTGGATCATTGGCACAGTGGGCGAGGTGAACCTTGGGGTAGTTGATGGAGAGGCGAGTGGGTGGACAGGGGCGACAGTAGATGAGTGAAAGATTGAGCAAACAGATGGATGGACGGTGCTGCCCCCAAGCCTGGGAGCTCTGATCCCCAGGCCCCCTGACCTGTTCCGTGACAATACTTTCTCCCCTCTGGTGGCAGAACCTCTTCCACTTTGTGACAGACGTGCAGAACAATGGGGTTGTGAAGATCCCGGATGCCAAGGGTGACGACGCCTGGAAAGTCTACTATGACGAGACGGCACAGGAGATTGTGGATGAGTTTGCCATGCGCTATGGCGTCGAGTCCATCTACCAAGCCATGACGTGAGGCTGCAGCTGGGCCGGGGTGGGCATGGCAGTGAGGAGCAGGGAAATGGGCCAGGGTGCAGGGGGGTGGCCAGAGGACCCCTGCCGGGTCTGGGTGGGAGGGCTTCTTAGGAGAGAGGAGGTGGGTGACACCCCTAGGGGTTGGGGGGTGCCGTGATGGGGCTGGAGTGAGAGCCGGGGAAGATGGGGCAGCCCAGGTGGGGAGAGACGCAGACAGCAAATCTGAAGGACGGGATCAGGCAGAGGGAGGGGAGCCACACGCAGAAGCTCTCAGGGACACTGGCCCAGCGCCTCTGCTCCCTCCCCAGCCACTTCGCCTGCCTCTCCTCCAAGTACATGTGCCCCGGGGTCCCCGCTGTCATGAGCACGCTACTGGCCAACATCAACGCCTACTACGCTCACACCACTGCCTCCACCAACGTGTCGGCCTCAGACCGCTTTGCCGCCTCCAACTTCGGGGTCAGTGCTGGGCGGGGTCGGGGACAGGGGGAGCCTGGCACGCTGGGGAGACCCCGGGGCTCGCATCTCCGAGCCTCAGCTCGCCCCTCTGTGGAAAGGAAACAGACCTCGCGAGGGTTCCATTCAGTTGTGCACATGGCACGCTCAGTGTGTAGTGAGCGCTCTGCCCAGGTAGCAGCTGCCATGGCTGCTGTGTCCAACCCCCAGCACCCCTCTCGTCCTTCCTCCTTCCTCCCCGGCCTCCAGAAAGAGCGTTTCGTGAAGCTTCTGGACCAGCTCCACAACTCCCTGCGGATTGACCTCTCCATGTACCGGGTGAGGAGCACGCGGCTGTGATGGGCACCGGGAGGGGACGGCCACCAGTGGGCGAGCACCCAGGGACCGTCCATGCTCGTGCAGACAAACGTGGGCACCGCCTGCTCCAGCGTGCTCAGTGCCTACTGCATCGGCTCTCTTGGAGCCCCCAGTCCACCTCCTGAAACTTGGGAAAAAGCACCAATTCCAACCTCCCCAACAATTCTTTCCTCTCGGTCCCAACAGAACAACTTCCCGGCCAGCAGCCCAGAGAGGCTCCAGGACCTCAAGTCCACCGTGGACCTCCTCACCAGCATCACCTTCTTCCGAATGAAGGTAGGAAGGAGGCCAGACCTATCTCCACAGAGGTCCCTGGAGCCTCCAGGACCCCAGTTCTTAACAGGGTTCCTCCTGGGTGGCAATTCCTTTCCCAGTGACCCTCTCCTTTGAAATTCTGCAACATCCCCTTAAACCTAGAACTCCTGCAGCCACTCTCTGGGCACCTCCTGCCCAGCTGTACCCACCGTGCTTGTCTCCCTCCCTCCAGGTGCAGGAGCTCCAGAGCCCGCCCCGAGCCAGCCAGGTGGTGAAGGATTGTGTGAAAGCATGCCTCAACTCCACCTACGAGTACATCTTCAACAACTGTCACGAGCTCTACAGCCGGGAGTACCAGACAGACCCGGTGAGGACAAAGGGTGGGTGGCAGGAGGCTGGGACACCTGTCAGACCCTGCTCTGGTTTCAGCACTGTCCCTTGCCTGGTGATTTCACTGCTCTGAGCCTCGGTTTCTTCCTCTTTGAGATGGGGTCAAAAGCTCTCACCTTAGGGTAGGGAGACAATTGAACAAGATATAGGCATTAGATGACATATGGCTAACTGCTTAACACCTGGGCACATAGTAGATGCTCAACAAATAAGGCTTTACCTCAGCTTAGTTGAGTTTGGCGTGATGCAGAGTGACTGACACAGGGTCACTGTTCAAGAAATGCTGAGTTTAATTCAAGTTCTTGATTAGAGTTTTGGTCATTTCAACTCAGTTTGTTTGAGATCTTTCAGTAAGTGTTTATCTATGTTTACACTATCCCAGGATTGGGAATAAGGTTTTGAGCAGCTTATAGTCTAGCAGGAGGGAAAGGTATTAATTGGAAATTTACCACTGGGATGGGGAAGTGCAGGGAGCCTGAGGTGGCCCCTTCCCCACCTTGGCTTCTAATAGGAGATATCACACCAGCCACATTCAGTTCAATGTGATTCCATTCTGTTCATTTATATTCACACTCTTGACTGAATTGGGCTAAGGTAAATTGGATTAAATTGGGCTGAGTTTAGCTCAATTATAATTAGTTCAGTTCCATTTATTTCCATTTGGTTGACTTAAGTTAAAAATGCTCTTGGCTAAATAGTGAGTAGAATTGAGTTGAATTGAGTTGAGCTGAACTGAGTACAAGCCCATTCATTTCCATTCAGATGAGTTGAGTTGAAGTTGTTCTTGAACTAATTGAGTTGGCTTGAGTTAGGATGAACTGATTTAATGGGTTGAGTACAGTTGAGTTCAGTTGAATTGGGTTAGGTTGGCACATTTCAGTTGAGTTTAGCTACACTTATTTCCATTAATTGACTAGGGTTGGGTTGAGTTGACCTGAGAATGTTAGGTTGGGTTGAGATTGGTAGAGTTGGGTTGAGTTGAGTTTGTTTGGATTGAGTTGGGTTGGGTTAGGTTGAGTTGAGTTGGGTTGAGTTGAGTTTAGTTGGGTTGAGTTGAGTTGGGTTGGGTTGAGTTGAGTTGGGTTGGGTTGAGTTGGACTGCATCAGATGGTTCAGTTCACTTGGGTTCATCCAAATTACTTCCATCATTTTGATTTATGTTGTTGATCTTGGACAAGTTGATTAAGTTCAATCCAGCTGAGTTAACTTGAGTTGAATTCCGTGGAGTCTAATTCTGCTCTGTTTGGTGGAACTGGCCTGAGTTCAGTTCCACTGAATTAACTCTGAGAAAAGCTGACTTCTCTTAAGCTAAATGGGCTTGATTTGCATTCATCTCAGTTCCATTTGGTTAAGTGGGGTTGAGCTTGTTTGACTAAATTCAGATCCATTCATTTCCATTCAGTCTTACGAGTTGAGACTAATTAAGCTTCCTGAGCCACATTGACATACGCTCTGTTGGGGCCAGTTTACATCGGTTTGCCGAGTCCTTGCTCATCAACCTCCTGCCTCTCCATGACGAATGGCTCAGACACCTTCTCCTGGACCCCTGGTGACCAGTCCCTCCACGTCCCTTTCAGGCCAAGAAAGGTGAGGTTCCCCCAGAGGAACAGGGTCCCAGCATCAAGAACCTCGACTTCTGGTCCAAGCTGATCACCCTCATAGTGTCCATCATCGAGGAAGACAAGAATTCCTACACCCCCTGCCTCAACCAGTGAGCTGCGCACTTAGTCATCCAAGTTACATGTGTGTGGGCTCGAGTTTGTGGATGTGTGTAAGGTGACCACATCTAATAACACCGGAAATGCTGCACTTGTGGAGGCAATTGTGGGTCTGGCTGTGCGTGCATGTGGAATTCAGATATAGATACAATTTGCAAACATAAACATAAAATGGTGTCTATGTGCCCAGTCACCAATGCAATCAAACACGTATTTCATATGTGTTGAAGTCTGGCTATAGCAATGTGTTGTACATATGTATATAACTTTGTATATGTATATGTGGTTCACAAATAATAGTAGTGGTGCTTGAGCATTATTTGCTACTCTACTAAGTATTTTATTTAAAAAATGCAATCTATCTTACACACATGATTGTATGTAGTTTTGCATATAGTTGTGATCTGTGGGTTTAACTGTGTTATGTGTGTATAATTTTGGAATTCATTTCAATATATAATATTGTGTATCATGTAATTGTGTGTGAATGTGTACACTGTTTTGGTTTGTGAGTTGATGTGCCTGTAGAATTTTCATCTTTGTTAGCAGAAAGAGCTCTTGTGCTTACTTATTTATTCTCAAGGGGAGAACTAAAGGGGCTTCTAACTTTGGGGTGCTAATATCTGCTGGTTACCTAGATACGGAGTAAAGGTCAGGGATTTTGGATGGATGGACTGAAAGGTGGATGGATGGATAGACAATTGGGTAAATGGATAGATGGAAGGGTGAATAGATGGATGGGTTGTTGAATGGATGGATGGACAAAGGGAGGGTGAATGGATCAATGGATGGATAGATGTTTAGATGGTTAGGTGGGTGAATGAATGAATGGATAGATTGGTGTATTGTTAAATGGGTGGATAAAGGGATGGATGGATGGACAGGGTGAGTGGATGCGGTGATGGGTAGATGGATGGACAGGTAGGGGGATGGATGGATGGGTGGGTGTATGGATGGGTGAAAACAGATGGAGGGAGGGAGGCATAAATGGGGGGGGTGGTAGCTCGGGGAGAAGCAGGGCTTTGGGGCAGGGTCACCCAGCGAGGCGGGGGCTGTGAGGGAACTAGCGTCTGGACCCCTCAGCCCTGCCCTGCACAGCCCCCTGGGATGGGGAGTACAAGGTCCTCTGACTTCTGGCTTCCATCTGCTGACCTCCATGCCCCTGTGACCTTTGCCAGGTTTCCCCAGGAGCTGAACGTGGGAAAAATCAGTGCCGAGGTGATGTGGAATCTGTTTGCCCAGGACATGAAGTACGCCATGGAGGGTGAGTCCTGCGTCCCCCAGCCTGGCTGCAGCGGTCGCTGAGCCTCCGAGTCCCCTCATGCCGAGGCTCAGTGATGGCCAGGGCGGGCAGCGCTCTGCAAGGCGGGGTCAGCACCCCCCGGCTGAGCTGCCCCCCACCCCCCCACCCCAGAGCACGACAAGCACCGCCTGTGCAAGAGCGCGGATTACATGAACCTCCACTTCAAGGTCAAGTGGCTGTACAACGAGTACGTGGCCGAGCTCCCAGCCTTCAAGGACCGCGTGCCCGAGTACCCCGCGTAAGTCCTGGCCCGGCCCCGCAGGGCTGCCTGGGAGAGCCCGGACCTCGGCTCCCCTGGGGCTCAGGGTGGGGAGCAGGGGACCCGCCCGAGGCTGCAGGGCCAGGTGGAGAGCACAGGACGGCCGAGGGGCCAGGCCGCCGGGCCCCAGCGCACTGTCCCCCCCAGGTGGTTCGAGCCCTTCGTCATCCAGTGGCTGGACGAGAACGAGGAGGTGTCGCGGGACTTCCTGCACGGGGCCCTGGAGCGGGACAAGAAGGATGGGGTGAGGAGGCCCACGGCGGCCTCGTCCCCCCGGGACACAGCTGTGCAGCGGGTTTCCCTCGGGGGGCTCATCTCAGAGGGAAAGGGGTCCGAGCTCTGTCCTGTGTGTCCTGTTGAGAGTTTGTAAAGTCTTTGATTCATTCAACAAACCTGGAATTGAATTCATCAGGCTGACCCCCCAGTCACGCTCTGTCCTTCTGACCCTGAAGTGTAGGGGCCAGTGGCCGCGGGAGGCCTGGGCTCGGGGACGCTGGGCTCTGACCGGTCCTCCCTCCTGCAGTTCCAGCAGACCTCGGAGCACGCCCTCTTCTCCTGCTCTGTGGTGGACGTCTTCTCCCAGCTCAATCAGAGCTTCGAGATCATCAAGAAGCTCGAGTGCCCCGACCCCCAGATTGTGGGGCATTACATGAGGCGCTTCGCCAAGGTGCGGAGGGGGTGGGGCGGGGGGTCAAGGTCGGGGTCAGGGCTGGGTGGGGGTTGGGGTCAGGGGCAAGGTTAGCATTGCGGTTAGAGCTTCGCATGGGATTGAGGTTGAGGTTGGAGTATGGTTGGGGGTGGATAAGGGTAGGTGTCAGGTGTGGGGTGAGGTTGAGCTTGAGATTGAGCTTTGGGTATGGGGGTTGACAAGTCGTTGAGGGAGTTGGTCAGGTTGAGATTGAGGATGAGGTTGGGGTCAGTGTTGCGAATGAGGTTGGCATTGAATTTGGAGATGGTCTTTTGGCTTTCTATTAGGGTTAGGATTTGTTTAGCATTGAGGTTGGAGTGAGCGTTGGGATTTATGCAGAATATGGATGGGCCTTGGGGTGAGTTGGGGGTTGGGGTCAGTGGCTGGCTTGGAGGTTGGACTGAAGTTGGGATTGCAGCTTTGAATTAGGGTCAGATGAGGGGCTGGGTCAGCCTGTGGTTGGGGCTGGAGCAGGAGCCGGGTCCCTGGAGAGAATCATCCCCGCCTGGCGTCTCCCCACGGGGCCACCTGGGTTTGACGATCGTCCTGGGTGCAGTTTCCCGGCCGGAGGGTCATCTCAGTGCACGGGGCCTTGGGTCCCTTCCTGGTCTCGTCAGCGGCTCTTGGTGGGACCTGCCGGCCCCAGCGCCTCCCCTCACCCCCCTGTGTCCTCCCAGACCATCAGCAATGTGCTCCTGCAGTACACGGACATCGTCTCCAAGGACTTCGCCTCCTACTGCGCCAAGGAGAAGGAGAAAGTGGTGACCTGCAGGGGCCTCCCTCCCACCCCCTCGGCCCCCCTCAGCACCCCCAAGGCTCAGCCTTCCCAGGGCTCTGACACCTGGGCCGGAGTGTGTCTGACTGTGTGTCTGGGTGTGTGTGTCTGACTGTGTGTCTGGGTGTGTGTGTCCGACTGTGCACATCCAAATGTGTGTGCCTGGCTGTGTACTGCTTGGCTGTATTGACAGTGTGTGGTGTGTGGCTGTGTGTCTGACCATGCACATCCAGCTGTGTGGACAGGTTGTGTATAGTGCGTGTGTGTCTGACTGTGCACATCCTGCTGTGTTGATGGGTTGTGTGTAGTGTATGTGTGTCCATCTGTGCACGTTGACTGTGTCAGTAGGTTCAGTGTATTGTGTGTCTGGGTATGCACATCCAGCTGAGTTCATGAGTTGGGTTAGTGTGTGTATGTCTGGCTGTGCACATCCAGGTGTGTCAATAGATTGGGTGTAGTGTGTGTGTCTGGCTGTGCACATCCAGCTGTGTCAGTGGGTTGGGTGTAGCATTGTGTGTCTGACTTTGCACATCTGTGCATGTCTGGGGTCTCACTGTATGTGGGCAGCTGGGCGTGCAGGAGCACACTTTCAATATATCGTTGTTGGTGCGAATGACATCTTCAGGGTGTGTGAGTGCAAAGCTTTGGGTCTGTGTAGGAGTCTTGGGGTGCCTCATGGGGACACCCCTCCCTGCTGTTCCCAGAGGCCCCCTCCTGGGCTCACCAGGTCCAGCTCCGGTCTGGACAGAAGACACTCGGGTTCTCCGTCTCCCCACTGGGCCCCAGGACCCCCAGGAACCTGGGCCCCAAAGCTGCCCTCTGTCCCCAGAGGCCCGGGTGGGGGATGGGGGGCTCTGAGGAGGGGCCTGAGGCCTGACCCCCTCTGCCTGTCCTCAGCCGTGTATCCTCATGAACAACACTCAGCAGCTTCGAGTCCAGCTGGAGAAGATGTTCGAGGCCATGGGCGGGAAGGAGGTGAGGCTGGGGCAGCCCCTCGTGGTCTGTGCCTCAGTTTCCCTCCAGCCCCAGGGCACCCTCTGAAAATGCCCAGTGCCTCTGGGTGCCCATCATTCTGACTGAAATCCTCCCTTAGCTGGATGCAGAGGCCAGTGACATCCTGAAGGAGCTTCAGGTGAAACTCAACAACGTCCTGGACGAGCTCAGCCGGGTGTTTGCGACCAGGTGGGGGCAACCGCCAGGCAGCCCCTGCCCCCAGTCGGGAGACCCAGCGATGTGGAAACGCGGGGTGTCTGCTCTCAGTCCCGCTTGTCAGAGCCAGGCCGTGGCTCCTGGAGGCCAGTCCTTCGGGGTCTGCTCCGCTGACGGCGCCCTGTGTCCCCAGCTTCCAGCCGCACATCGAGGAGTGCGTCAAGCAGATGGGCGACATCCTCAGCCAGGTGAAGGGCACGGGCAGTGTGCCGGCCAGCGCCTGCAGCAGCGTGGCCCAGGACGCCGACAACGTGCTGCAGCCGATCATGGACCTGCTGGACAGCAAGTGAGTCGGTGGGGTGCAGGGGGTACAGGGGGGTGCAGGAGGGTGCAGGGGGGTACAAGGGGGTGCAGGGGGGTACAGGGGTTCCAGGGAGTCCAGGGGGGTGCAGGGGGTTGCAATGTGGGTACAGATGGTGCAGGGGGTGCAGGGGGTGAAGGGGTACAGAGGGTGCAGGGGGGTGTAAGTGGGGTGCAGGGGGTTGTAGGGGCTACAGGGGGTACAGGGGGGTGCAAGGGGGTACAGGGGGGTACAGGCGGTTACAGGGGGTCCAGGGGGTGCAGGGGGGTGCAATGGGGGTACAGGGGTTGCAGGGGGTGAGGGGGGGCAGGGGGTACAGGGGGTGCAGGGGGTACAGGGGTTTACAGGGGGTGCACGGGGGTACAGGGTGTGCAGGGGGTACGGGGGTCCAGGGGGGTGCAGTGGGGTGCAATTGGGGTACAGGGGGTGCAGGGGGTACAGGGGTTGCAGAGGGGGTGCAGGGGGTGCAAGGTGGGTGCAGGGGGTGCAGGAGGGTACAGGGGGTGCAATGGGGGTACAGGGGTGCAGGGGGTGAGGGGGTTGCAAGGGGGTGCAGGGGCTACAGGGGGTACAGGGGGTACAGGGGGGTGCAAGGGGGTACAGGGGGTGCAGGGGATGAGGGGGTGCAGGGGTGCAGGGGGTACAGGGAGTGCAGGGGGTGCAGGGGGGTACAGGGGGTTACAGGGGGTGCAGGGGGTAAAGGGGGATGCAGGGGGTGCATGGGGGTGCACGGGGTTGCAGGGAAGGTGCAGGGGGTGCAGAGGGGTACAGGGGGGTACAGGAGGTGCAGGGGGGTGCAGGTGGGGTCAGGGGACCAGGGGCCGGGGTGCCCAAGGGGACACACAGGGCAGGGTGTGGGTGAGGGTTGGATTAAGAGATAACTGCTTAGAAGGACAGAGGGAAGGCGGATGGATGAAGGATGGACGGACGGGTGGACGGATGAATTAAGCGTATGGAAGGACGGGGGCAGGGAGGATAAAGAGCTGGAACGAGCATTTAAGGAGCTTGGCAGAGGAAGGTTCAGGTGCTGGGTGGATCCTGGTGGGTTGCCTTCCTCCCTTCAACCCTCACAATCCGATTTCGAATTCCTCACTGTTTTGCTGTTTTCCCTCTTGCGTCTGCCCACCTCCCCCGACTCCACCCTCTCCTTCTGGGCCGTGGCTCCAGCTTCTCAGTCTCCACCCTCCCCCCACGCCTCCCTCTTGAACACGCCGTGGCTCCCCAGTGCCCTCGCCATCAGGCTCCCCCTTCTCCCTGCCCCCACCACTCCCTGTTTCCCTCGCTCCCCCACCTCCACTCCAAAGCCCCCCAGACCCCCCGGGGACCCTGAGCAGGCCCTGTGCCCCCCGCGTTCTTGTCCACGTGTCATGGGAAGGAGCCAGGGGGCTTCTCTCAGACCCGCCCTTGCCCCTAGCCTGACCCTCTTTGCCAAAATCTGCGAGAAGACGGTGCTGAAGCGAGTGCTGAAGGAGCTCTGGAAGCTGGTCATGAACACCATGGAGAAGGCTGTGGTACTGCCCCCGCTCACTGACCAGACGGTGAGGCCCGGGGGGTCACTCGAGGTCACAGAGGGCCCCGCGGGGGCCACGGGGGTCAGGCAGGGTCCTCCAAGGTCAGAGAAGTCAGCTGGAGACGGGGGACATCCAGCGAGGGGGGAACCACGCAAATGCCAGGAAGTGTTCAAAGCCGGGGCGGCGTGGACAGAGGGGTCAGCGGGTTCACCC